>NW_024730578.1:0-11340 GCF_018991925.1 Homarus americanus
AAATTGGTGCATATCTTATACTTTAATCCATCGTGCCAAACTGTGTCGAAGGCTTTTTGTACGTCTTTTGTAATGAGTGCTGTCTTGTATGCACCTTTGTTCATGTGGAGGTAGTTTGTCATTATATTGAGTGCGTCTTGAGTTGAGTGGTGTGCTCTGAAGCCGAACTGCTTGTAGGACAGTAGTTGTTCATCTTCAAGGTGGTATCTGAGGCGGGTGTTGTAAAGTCTTTCAAAAGTTTTGCCTAAGACTTCTAGTATGCTGATCGGTCTGTAGTTTTGTGGATCTGTTGGGTTTTTGTTTGGTTTAGGTATCATGATGGCTGTGGCTGTCTTAAAGAGTTTTGGGAAGTATCCTGTAGCCAGTTGGGTGTTGTAGAGGTATGTAATGGTTGTGACTGTTTCTGGGGGCAGGTGCTTCAGGATTGCTTGACCAATATTGCTGTCACCTGGTGTTTTCTTTTTGATTTTGTCTAGTGCTTGTTTGACTTCTGTTGGGGTGAAAGGAGCAGTGAGGGTGTGGTTCCGTGTGAGTGTGGAGGTATCTATTGTGTTGTCAGGAGTCGTTCTGTCGTGAAGTGTTTGCATGTGTGTGGTGATGTTGTTTATGTGGTTTAAGATGTGCCTTTGTTGTGTGGGGGGGTGCGGGTGGAAAATGTGTTCCCAGTGTTGTTTTAGTGTTTGTGCTACGTCAGCTGGCTCATTGATTTTCCTACCATTTACTAGTAAGTGATCAAAGGGGGGTTTTGCTGTTCCTCTCAGCTTGGCGATCCTTTGCCAAAATTCTCGGGGGTTATGTGTTCTGTGTTCCTGGGCAGCCTCTACGAATTTTGCCCAGTGAACCTCATGGTCTTGTCAGAGGCTGTGGATGATGTGTGTTTTAGTGTGGAGATGTCTGAGTAAACTAGTGCTAGGTTAAGTTTGTTTAGTTCGAATCGTGACCTGTAGCAGTGAAGTAGGCGTCGAGTTCTTATGGAGGGTGTGAAGGAGTATTTTCTCTTTAACCGGTGTTTAGGAATGTGGGTATCTGCTATGGCGGTGATAGTGTTGAAAAGGTGTGTCCAGGTTTCCTCAATCTTCCTTGTGGGTCGGTGTTCGAGGTTGAGTGTGTATTGTTGTTCAGAGAGTGTGGTTTGGAAGGCATTCCAATCTGCGTGTTGATACTGGTATTGAGGTGTGGTTGTTGGGAGGAGGATGGAATTGTTGGAGAGGTGAATAGTGATGGGAGTGTGGTCTGAGCCTGATAGGGGGCCGGGAGTGATGTAGTGTTGGAATTGGAGGGCAGGGGTGTTGGTGATGACGATGTCTGGTGTGCCATTGCCGCGAGCAGCGTAGAATGTGGGGAAGAAAGGGCCAATGTGGTGAAGGTTTTTGTGAGTGACCAAAGCGTATAGTTGTTGGCCATGGGGGTTGATGCGGTTGTGTTGGAATGCGGTGTAGTGTCATTTTTTTCTTTTTAGGGGTGGAGTGTTGGTGCAGGTTGAGTGGGGTTGGTTAGTTTTTTTTTTTTTTTTGTCGGTGTGGTCTTGAGTTTGAGCTGGGGGCGTGGGGTTTGGAGTGAGGGGGGGGAGGAGGGAAGTTGGGCAAGTCAGGTAAGGTTAGGTTAGGTTGATTGGGATAGGTTGGGTGGGAATCATTGGGTGTGGGGTTGAGAAGAGGTTAGGTTAAGATTAAGTTAGGTTAGGTTAGGTTGATTGGGTTAGGATAGGTGGGAATCGTTGGGTGTGGGCTGAGGAGAGGTTAGGTTTAATTTGGGGGAAATTGTTGGGTGTGGTTATAGGGAAGTTATTAATACAAGGGAGGTGGGAGGGGAGTGTTTGGTCTGTTTAGTATGGAGGGATTTCTGTCTCTGAATCTGCGTGGGAGTATGATGTTGTCGAAATAATCCTGCCATTGAGGGTAAGTAGTGAGGAGTGATTCTATTTGTTTGTCACCTAGTTGTCTCCAGTAGATGTTAAGTGGGGGGAGGGAGCTGAGTTCATGTAGATGACTATTTGGGGTGAAGGATGACCAGTGTGTGTTATGGATGAATCTTAGTGCTTTGTTTTGTATGACTTGAAGTTTCTTGGCGTGTGATGGTGGTGCTAGCTGGAGTGTGTTAGGTGCATAAGTCAATAGTGGGCGTATGAGGGCTTTGAATAGGTGTGTTTTGGTTTTGATTGATGCGGTTCTGAATCTGTATATATTCCCGAGTGTTTTGTTTGTTCGTTTGACAGTTATAGGTGAAGGGTAGGCGACGTAGGGGTTTAGGTAAATGTGACGTGGTTGTCGTCTTTTGGTGCCGAAGTAGGTGATTTGTGCTTTGTTCGGGTTGGTTTGTATTCGCCATCGGAGTTCCCATTGTGTAACTTGTTCGAGTTCCCTGTGTGCTTTGTCTGTTAGGTGATCAAGAGTTCTGTGTCTGACTAGTTGGGTTACATCGTCGGCGTACTGTATTGTCAGAGAGTCGATGTGTAAGGGGTCGGGTAAGTCGTTTGTGTAAAGAATGTATAGTGTTGGGGACAGGACTGATCCTTGTGGGACTCCTGCATGCAGTGTGAAGTGGTCAGAGTAGGCAGGTGTGACTTTTATCCTCATTTTTTTGTCTGTTAGGAAGTTACATAGTAATTGTTGTGATTTTTGAGGGAGGTTAAAATTGGTGCATATCTTATACTTTAATCCCTCGTGCCAAACTGTGTCGAAGGCTTTTTGTACGTCTTTTGTAATGAGTGCTATCTTGTATGCACCTTTGTTCATGTGGAGGTAGCTTGTCATTATATTGAGTGCGTCTTGAGTTGAGTGGTGTGCTCTGAAGCCGAACTGCTTGTAGAACAGTAGTTGTTCATCTTCAAGGTGGTATCTGAGGCGGGTGTTGTATAGTCTTTCAAAAGTTTTGCCTAAGACTTCTAGTATGCTGATCGGTCTGTAGTTTTGAGGATCTGTTGGGTTTTTGTTTGGTTTAGGTATCATGACGGCTGTGGCTGTCTTAAAGAGTTTTGGGAAGGATCCTGTAGCCAGTTGGATGTTGTAGAGGTATGTAATGGCTGTGACTGTTTCTGGGGGCAGGTGCTTCAGGATTGCTTGACCAATATTGCTGTCACCTGGTGTTTTCTTTTTGGTTTTGCCTAGTGCTTGTTTGACTTCTGTTGAGGGTGTGGTTCTGTGTGAGAGTGGAGGTATCTATTGTGTTGTCAGGAGTTGTTCTGTCGTGAAGTGTTTGCATGTGTGTGGTGATGTTGTTTATGTGGTTTAAGATGTACCTTTGTTGTGTGGGGGGGTGTGGGTGGAAAATGTGTTCCCAGTGTTGTTTTAGTGTTTGTGCTACGTCGGCTGGCTCATTGATTTTCTTACCATTTACTAGCAGGTGATCAAAGGGGGTTTTGCAGTTCCTTTCAGCTTGGCGATCCTTTGCCAAAATTCTCGGGGGTCATGTGTTCTGTGTTCCTGGGCAGCCTCTACGAGTTTTGCCCAGTGAACCTCATGGTCTTGGCGGAGGCTGTGGATGATGTGTGTTCTTAGTGTGGAGATGTCTGTGTAAACTGGTGCTAGGTTAAGTTTGTTTAGTTCGAATCGTGTCCTGTAGCAGTGAAGTAGGCGTCGAGTTCTTATGGTGGGTGTGAAGGAGTATTTTCTCTTGAACCGGTGTTTAGGAATGTGGGTATCTGCTATGGCGGTGATAGTGTTGAAAAGGTGTGTCCAGGTTTCCTCAATCTTCCTAGTGGGTTGGTGTTCGAGGTTGAGTGTGTATTGTTGTTCAGAGAGTGTGGTTTTGAAGGCATCCCAATCTGTGTGTTGATACTGGTATTGAGGTGTGGTTGTTGGGAGGAGGATGGGATTGTTGGAGAGGTGAAGAGTGATGGGAATGTGGTCTGAGCCTGATAGGGGGCCGGGAGTGATGTAGTGTTGGAATTGGAGGGCAGGGGTGTTGGTGATGACGATGTCTGGAGTGCCTTTGCCGTGAGCAGCGTAGAATGTGGGGAAGAAAGGGCCAATGTGGTGAAGGTTTTTGTGAGTGACCAAAGCGTGTAGTTGTTGGCCATGGGGGTCGATGCGGTTGTGCTGGAATGCGGTGTGGTGTCTTTTTTTTCTTTTTTAGGGGGGGAGTGTTAGTGCAGGTTGAGTGGGTTGGTTAGTTTTTTTTTTTTTTTAGGTCGGAGTGGTCTTGAGTTTGAGTTGGTGGCGTGGGGTTTGGAGTGAGGGGGGGAAGGGAATTGGGCAAGTCAGGTAAGGTTAGGTTAGGTTGAGTGGGAATCATTGGGTGTGGGGTTGAGAAGAGGTTAGGTTAAGATTAAGTTAGGTTAGGTTGATTGGGTTAGGTTAGGTGGGAACCGTTGGATGTGGGCTGAGGAGAGGTTAGGTTTAATTTGGGGGGAAATTGTTGGGTGTGGTTATAGGGAAGTTATTAATACAAGGGAGGTGGGAGGGGAGTGTTTGGTCTGTTTAGTATGGAGGGATTTCTGTCTCTGAATCTGCGTGGGAGTATGATGTTGTCGAAATAATCCTGCCATTGAGGGTAAGTAGTGAGGAGTGATTCTATTTGTTTGTCACCTAGTTGTCTCCAGTAGATGTTAAGTGGGGGGAGGGAGCTGAGTTCATGTAGATGACTATTTCGGGTGAAGGATGACCAGTGTGTGTTGTGGATGAATCTTAGTGCTTTGTTTTGTATGACGAAGTTTCTTGGCGTATGATGGTGGTGCTAGCTGGAGTGTGTTAGGTGCATAAGTCAATAATGGGCGTATGAGGGCTTTGAATAGGTGTGTTTTGGTTTTGATTGATGCGGTTCTGAATCTGTATATATTCCCGAGTGTTTTGTTTGCGATCAAAGCCTTCATATTGGTGTGTAGTGTCATGGTGAGGGTGTCGTTGAATGTGACTCCTAGGATTGTGTTTGTTCGTTTGACAGTTATAGGTGAAGGGTAGGCGACGTAGGGGTTTAGGTAAATGTGACGTGGTTGTCGTCTTTTGGTGCCGAAGTAGGTGATTTGTGCTTTGTTCGGGTTGGTTTGTATTCGCCATCGGAGTTCCCATTGTGTAACTTGTTCGAGTTCCCTGTGTGCTTTGTCTGTTAGGTGATCAAGAGTTCTGTGTCTGACTAGTTGGGTTACATCGTCGGCGTACTGTATTGTCAGAGAGTCGATGTGTAAGGGGTCGGGTAAGTCGTTTGTGTAAAGAATGTATAGTGTTGGGGACAGGACTGATCCTTGTGGGACTCCTGCATGCAGTGTGAAGTGGTCAGAGTAGGCAGGTGTGACTTTTATCCTCATTTTTCTGTCTGTTAGGAAGTTACATAGTAATTGTTGTGATTTTTGAGGGAGGTTAAAATTGGTGCATATCTTATACTTTAATCCATCGTGCCAAACTGTGTCGAAGGCTTTTTGTACGTCTTTTGTAATGAGTGCTATCTTGTATGCATCTTTGTTCATGTGGAGGTAGTTTGTGATTATATTGAGTGCGTCTTGAGTTGAGTGGTGTGCTCTGAAGCCGAACTGCTTGTAGGACAGTAGTTGTTCATCTTCAAGGTGGTATCTGAGGCGGGTGTTGTATAGTCTTTCAAAAGTTTTGCCTAAGACTTCTAGTATGCTGATCGGTCTGTAGTTTTGAGGATCTGTTGGGTTTTTGTTTGGTTTAGGTATCATGACGGCTGTGGCTGTCTTAAAGAGTTTTGGGAAGTATCCTGTAGCCAGTTGGGTGTTGTAGAGGTATGTAATGGCTGTGACTGTTTCTGGGGGCAGGTGCTTCAGGATTGCTTGACCAATATTGCTGTCACCTGGTGTTTTCTTTTTGGTTTTGTCTAGTGCTTGTTTGACTTCTGTTGGGGTGAAAGGAGCAGTGAGGGTGTGGTTCTGTGTGAGAGTGGAGGTATCTATTGTGTTGTCAGGAGTTGTTCTGTCGTGAAGTGTTTGCATGTGTGTGGTGATGTTGTTTATGTGGTTTAAGATGTACCTTTGTTGTGTGGGGGGGTGTGGGTGGAAAATGTGTTCCCAGTGTTGTTTTAGTGTTTGTGCTACGTCGGCTGGCTCATTGATTTTCCTACCATTTACTAGCAGGTGATCAAAGGGGGGTTTGCAGTTCCTTTCAGCTTGGCGATCCTTTGCCAAAATTCTCGGGGGTTATGTGTTCTGTGTTCCTGGGCAGCCTCTACGAGTTTTGCCCAGTGAACCTCATGGTCTTGACGGAGGCTGTGGATGATGTGTGTTCTTAGTTGGAGATGTCTGTGTAAACTGGTGCTAGGTTAAGTTTGTTTAGTTCGAATCGTGTCCTGTAGCAGTGAAGTAGGCGTCGAGTTCTTATGGAGGGTGTGAAGGAGTATTTTCTCTTGAACCGGTGTTTAGGAATGTGGGTATCTGCTATGGCGGTGATAGTGTTGAAAAGGTGTGTCCAGGTTTCCTCAATCATCCTAGTGGGTTGGTGTTCGAGGTTGAGTGTGTATTGTTGTTCAGAGAGTGTGGTTTTGAAGGCATCCCAATCTGCGTGTTGATACTGGTATTGAGGTGTGGTTGTTGGGAGGAGGATGGGATTGTTGGAGAGGTGAAGAGTGATGGGAATGTGGTCTGAGCCTGATAGGGGGCCGGGAGTGATGTAGTGTTGGTGGTGACGATGTCTGGAGTGCCTTTGCCGTGAGCAGCGTAGAATGTGGGGAAGAAAGGGCCAATGTGGTGAAGGTTTTTGTGAGTGACCAAAGCGTGTAGTTGTTGGCCATGGGGGTCGATGCAGTTGTGTTGGAATGCGGTGTGGTGTGCATTGAGGTCGGCCATTAGTATTACAGGTAGGTGTGAGTTGTTAAAGATGGAGTTTAGGTCTGTGAAGGGGATAAGCGAGTTAGGTCTTGAGTATGTTGTGCAGATGATTATCTGTCCGTGTTGAGTGTCGATCTTGACGGCCATGAAGTGTTTGAAGGCGAAGTTGGTGATGAATTCGTGTTTCATGGAGGATCTGATGAGGATTGCAACGCCCTCGAATAGTTCGTGGGGTGATTGTCTGCTTGTGTAGCCGAAGTGCCTGATTTTGGTGAATGTGCATGTTGAGTTGAGGAGGAGGATGTCTGGGTTGTGTTCTTGTATGAGGAGAGAGATGGCGTGTCTGTTTGAGTGATATGCTCTACAGTTGTATTGCATAATGGTGATCATGTTGTATAATTTGTTCTTGGTTACTTAAATGAGATTGAAATTCTGGGGTGCAGGGATGAGGTCTAACTTGCCGAGTGACTGTGAGCGAGGTCTGAGTGTGGTGAATGCAGGTGAGGGATGGGCGGTTACGTGACTGTGTGTGTAGGGGAGTCGGGAGGATGAGTGGAGTGTGCTAGGTTCGTGTCGGGGTTGTTTCCTGTTTCCTTTGGGGTAGTGCCGAATAGATTTACTTTGATTATAGATTTAGTTGGATGTGTGTATTTTATAATTCTTTTGCTGTCATGTGTGTAGGAAGAAAGGAGGGAGGTGTTCTTCCTCTTAGGTCTAGTGGTCTTGACCACTAGTTCTGTGGGGGGATGGGCTGCCATTTTATTCTTGGGAGTCTGAGGTGTTAGGGGAAGATTGGGTTTGGTTCGGATTTTTGTGGTCCGGGAGTTCATCGTAGTCGTGTGGGAAAAGTCAGGTGTAGGCAAGGTCAAGGTGGAGGGGTCGAGAGGTTTTGGACTGATTACTCCGGGGGGTGAGGTAATAGTAGGTTGGTGAGATAAGTCAGGTGTGGGCATGGCAGAAGTGGAGGGGCGGAGGGAGATTGCAGTGGTTTCTCTGGGGGAGGGGGTGGCATGCTGGTCCGGTCGGGGATGGGGGCAGTGGGGAAGATGAGGTCGGGACCGGTTCTGAAGGAATCAGGAATGTGTATGGAAGGGAGGCCGTTCGCCTTCAAACCATCAATTGCCAGTTTCAGAAAAAGAGACCTGTTTCCGTTGCTTAGGGTATGTGCCAGAAGTATGATGGTGGTGATTTTTGCGTCAATGTCGGGGGAGGGTGGGTCAGGTTGTTGGTCCAGCAAGTGCGGGTGGGGAGGGTCGTGGCAGTAGGGAGTGAGTGGTGGGGAGGTGGATGTGGTGCTGTGGGAGTTGCTGTAGGAGGTGAGGGTCGGCGGGGAGGGAGTGGTGTTGTGCTATTGTTGAGTCTGATTTTGCACTTGTTGCTGTTGGCAGCGTGAGGGCCTTTGCAGTTGCAGCATTTTGTTAGTGGCAGTGCAGTTTCGGTAGGAGTGGCCTTGATTGGTACACTTTGAGCAAGTTTGTGTGTTACTGCAACGGTTGGTGTTGTGCCCGATTTGTAGCAATTGAAACATTGGTGCACTTGAGGGGATGATGTTGTTGCCGATTTTTATTCCGTTAGATTTTAATTTGATGGCGTCAGTTTGTGTAGCTGTAGTGATTTTTAACATGGGGAGAGTTCCCATCCGGGCTGCATATGTCATTTGGGAGGTGTTGTGTGAGTTGAGTTCATTCAAAAGGTTTGGGTTGTCAAGAATAGGTGGGATTACTTTCCTGCATATGAGGGTGCATTTTGCACGGTACTCAGGGGAACTGAGGACCGTTAAGCCATTGTCCCTCAGTCTGTTGTTCATTGCTGGGGAGTGGAATTGGTCGGCGTCTTCATCAGTTTGTACAAAGATTTTGATGATATCGTCGTTTGTGAAGGAACGGATCTGAAATATCAAGGTCAGCTGAAAAATGAGTGAGGCGAGGTCTGTGCACGGTTGGATGGTACGGTCCACTTTCATTTTAATTGAAGGCATGTTAACTGTTTAAATTGGAGATTTATGGAGATCTCCCCTAACAGTCCCTGATTTCCTGCGCCCCTCACGTAGGGGAGACCCTGCACTATCACAGAGGTCCCCAGGCGAATCGGCAGGCTGTGCTGACCCTCCACCCTTCACACTAACACGCACTAGCGAGGTGTGGGACAGAGGGCGTTTCCAGACGAATATTCCCCTGTACGTCAGCTGACAGGGAAATAGGTCCTTTCACGGCACGGAAGAGAAGGATTAGAGTGGAAGAAAAAGGTCTGAAAACTCACTGCCGACTCTCTCTTCACACCAAGCCCCTCAGCAGCATTCGGGGTTCCTAAGGGAGGTCCGATACTGTAGGAGAGGCTCAATGTGTTGATCGAATCAACAGAATTGTCAGTTGGAGAATTGAAGTCAGGTGCTTGGGTTTTCCAGGGTACGTGGGAAGGTGGGACAGGTCCAATGATTAGCCAATCAGCTGTGTCTGTTCCTTCTCCGACTTCCACTTCGCTCTGTGACTGACTGCTGCTACTGACTCCTGACTGCGACTGGCGACTCACTTGCTGACGAAGAAAACTTTGAGGATGTGACGCAACAACCAGGATATGGAGAAGGGAAACCCCGGAGTGCTAACTAAGACGAGTCATACTCGTGTTTCGTCCCTAGATGGCGTTGCTCGTGGTGCTGGGTCAGGACAATAGATGGCGTGGTTCGTAGTGCTGTGTAGGTAGATCATGACAATTTGTGGCGGGGTTCGTACCAGTAGATAACCAACTTTCCCGGAAAATAGATATTTCCCATTTTTTATGATACAAATTTCCCGTTTTCTATGATAATCTACTACGAACCACGCCATCTATTGTCCTGACCCAGCACCAAGAGCAACGCCATCTAGGGACGAAACACGAGTATGACTCGTCTTAGTTAGCGCAGGGTTTCTCATGGAGAACAGTGTGGGACGAATAAAAGTCAACATCATCCTCCAAGTGCCAATGTTTCAAGTGCTGATTCGGGTACAGCACCAGCATTGCAGCACACAAACTTGCTCAAAAGTCTCTTTCTAGAGCAACAATTGATGGTTTGAGGGAGAACGGCCTCCCTACCATACACATTCCTGATTCCTTCAGAACCGGTCCCGACCTCATCTTCCCCACTGCCCCCATCCCCGACCGGACCAGCATGCCACCCCCTTCCCCCAGAGAAACCACTGCAATCTCCCTCCGCCCCTCCACTTCTGCCATGCCCACACCTGACTTATCTCACCAATCTACTATTCCCTCACCCCCCAGAGAAATCAGTCCAAAACCTCCCGGCCCCTCCACCTTGACCTTGCCTACACCTGACTTTTCCCACACGACTTCGATGAACTCCCGGACCACAAAAATCCGAACCAAACCCAATCTTCCCCTAACACCTCAGACTCCCAAGAATAAAATGGCAGCCCATCCCCCCACAGAACTAGTGGTCAAGACCACTAGACCTAAGAGGAAGAACACCTCCCCCCTTTCTTCCTACACACATGACAGCAAAAGAATTATAAAATACACACATCCAACTAAATCTATAATCAAAGTAAATCTATTCGGCACTACCCCAAAGGAAACAGGAAACAACCCCGACACAAACCTATCACACTCCACTCATCCTCCCGACTCCCCTACACACACAGTCACGTAACCGCCCATCCCTCACCTGCATACACCACACTCAGACCTCGCTCACAGTCACTCGACAAGTTAGACCTCATCCCTGCACCCCAGAATTTCAATCTCATTTAAGTAACCAAGAACAAATTATACAACATGATCACCATTATGCAATACAACTGTAGAGCATATCACTCAAACAGACACGCCATCTCTCTCCTCCTACAAGAACACAACCCAGTCATCCTCCTCCTCAACTCAACATGCACATACACCAAAATCAGGCACTTCGGCTACACAAGCAGACAATCACCCCACGAATTATTCGAGGGCGTTGCTATCCTCATCAGATTCTCCATGAAACACGAATTCATCACCAACTTCGCCTTCAAACACTTCATGGCCGTCAAGATCGACACTCAACACGGACAGATAATCATCTGCACAACATACTCAAGACCTAACTCGCTTATCCCCTTCACAGACCTAAACTCCATCTTTAACAACTCACACCTACCTGTAATACTAATGGCCGACCTCAATGCACACCACACCGCATTCCAACACAACCGCATAGACCCCCATGGCCAACAACTACACGCTTTGGTCACTCACAAAAACCTTCACCACATTGGCCCTTTCTTCCCCACATTCTACGCTGCTCACGGCAAAGGCACTGCAGACATCGTCATCACCAACACCCCTGCCCTCCAATTCCAACACTACATCACTCCCGGCCCCCTATCAGGCTCAGACCACATTCCCATCACTCTTCACCTCTCCAACAATCCCATCCTCCTCCCAATAACCACACCTCAATACCAGTATCAACACACAGATTAGGATGCCTTCAAAACCACACTCTCTGAACAACAATACACACTCAACCTCGAACACCAACCCACTAGGAAGATTGAGGAAACCTGGACACACCTTTTCAACACTATCACCGCCATAGCAGATACCCACATTCCTAAACACCGGTTCAAGAGAAAATACTCCTTCACACC
>NW_024730579.1:0-212500 GCF_018991925.1 Homarus americanus
AAAGTACTGTATCTATGTATGTATAAGAACATAAGAAAGTGGGATACTGCAGGAGGCCGACTGGCCCATACAGGGCAGATCCTTTCACACCCATCCCAGCACTTCCATGTGCCTATCCAACTTCGTCTTGAAGCTCCTGCGTCCCCGATCCTACTATAGCACTCGGTAGCATATTCCACATATCCACAACTATTACCAAACCAGTGCTTGCCTATATCCTTTTGAATCGGAATTTATCTAATTTAAAGCCATTTGTTCTAGTTATTTCGTTATTACTGAGCTTCAGAACATCTTCCATTTTACCCTTGTTAATACTTCCCTCACCTCTATCATATCTCTCCTAACTCTACGCCTCTAATGAATGCAAGCCTAAGCTTTTCAGTCTTCATGGAAGGTTTCTAATATTATGGATCATTTTGTCATTCTTTTGTACTCTCTCCAAAGAATCTATGTCCATTCTATAATAAGGACACCAGAATTGAACCGCATAATCCATGTGTGGCCTCACTAATGCTAGGTAAAGTTCAAGATAACGTCAGCAGTTCTGTTACTCACAGACCTAGATATGAACCCAAGAACCTGTTTGCCTTGTTGCGAACGCTAATACATTGTTTTAGGTTTCAAGTCGTTGCTAACAAATACACCTAGATTTTTTCACAATCTGAGTTTTCTATTTCCGTGTTACCTAGTTTATACTTAACGTTTGTATTCGTCTTCCTATCTGTAGTACCTTGCATTTATCAGTATTAAAATTCATTTATCAGTATATGTACCTAAACTCACCATATGGGGAGTGTGTTTCATCACACGTCAACCCTTAGATCAGCAAGTGCCATGATCGATAATTACCAGGTGAAGTTAACCCACAAGTACTGTCTGTGGAAGGTGACGCGTGTGTTGATGGACAGACAGGTAGGAGAGGGTGTGGTAACGTGTCTGATGGCAGCCCGCATATCTTCTCGTGCGTGCGTGTGTGGATAGGAAAGAGGGCTGTGGATGAGGTTGGGTAGATGGATGAGTATGTGTGTGTTTGTGTACGTGTGTGTGTGTAAAAGAATGGATGCACATACATGGTTGTGTGTGTGTGTTTGTGTGTGAGTATGTGCTAAGAGAATGGATGCACAAACTAGTACATGGTTTTATGTATGTGGGTGTTTGTGTCTTCTCAAGAAAACCGTCAAAATTACTTTTCCTCTATTCATTCAAGAAGTATGATTCCGAGGTATGTTTGTATGCATGTACTATACGCGAAAAATGCAGCCCTTTAAACCCGATAATACAACAAGCCAATTTGGCTCTCTTTATAAAAAACTGGTGAAAGGCGTAATAAATATGCTTCTCGGTATTGAAGTCTTCATATTTTTTTTTCACAAAACTGAGTGGCTGGGAATGACGTAATGTAATGTGGCCCCGCCCACCACCGATCTGCCAATCAAGTGGCCAGCACAACAAGCCCCGCCTACCGCTCCTCACCCCTAGGCTACTTGTATGTCAACACCCAGATCCCGATTTTTTAAACGGAAGTAGCCACCCGGCACAGGTCATTGACCCACATCGGGGCCTGGGGAGCGAAATGTATTAATAATAATAATAATTCATCGTAAATAAAATTTACAATAACAAATAAAAATTGAAAATAAAACAATAAAATAAAGATAAAAATAATATATAACAACGCTGTAATAATAATATAATATTAATAATAATAATATTATTATTATTATTATTATTATTAAAGAAATAACAATATATATATATATATATATATATATATATATATATATATATATATATATATATATATATATATATATATATATATATATATATATATATATATATATATATACTGAAAGGAAAAGAAAACACGAAGTTCCCAAGATGTGAATTACAGGCCTTGGGAACTTCGTGTTTTTTTACTCTACAGTGATTTACTTGCTATATATATATATATATATATATATATATATATATATATATATATATATATATATATATATATATATATATATATATATATATAATTTTTTTTTGCAAGTGGAAACAATATATGTATGTTGTGTTGTCAAAGTAATAGAAACAATTGAGCCCTGCAATTAGTGTGTAAATGAGAAAGTTAGATCAGCAACCTGGGACTTGGTCACAATTTTCGTGATATGGGGCAGCAGGGTCTACCATTAGACAACAAGTTATGCTTCCAATATCTTCCCAGGCCGTAGTACCTCCTGTTTGGTAGCTGCCTACTACCTGCAAAACCTTTGTATTTCTCTTGTTCTGCTATTTATTGACTTGTCAACCAAGAGTCTTGGCTTTCACAATCATGGGAATTAATGGTCTTTTAATCTTCAAAAGTCTGTGCAAACATGTCTATCAGTCTATTTTTTCCTGAAAGAAATTTCCTTCAAATTGTATTAGTTGTTTTCTTGTGTGAATTGAGTTAATGACTTAGTTGGTGAAGCCAAGGAATGCACAAAGCAACAACATTTCCTGTGTTTGTTCTTTCATTTTTATTACGAGATTATTGACTATTAATATTTTTCTCAGTTCTCACGTATAATTTTATCCTTTCACTGTTCTTGTCCCTTATTTATATTCCTGACCCTCCTTTTCCTTGTCCATTCACACCTTTTCGTCATCTTCACCTCTTTCCTTTTCAATAACCATCCTAGTAAAGAAATATAGAGATTATCCAATAACTTAATTTGTACACCTAAAATGAGACACCCCAGTTTATTTCTGAAGATTAACCACCGTAAAGCTAACCTAGTTTAACCTATCCTAATCTAACGGCAAACTTAACCTAAGCTAACTAACCTAACCTACCTATATATCAATTAAATCTATTTTGGGCTACAATCAGAACTTTTTGTTTATATTATTCTGGATACTAAGCCCTGAGAACAGTGTCCAATAGTAAATATCTGAACCCCTTGGTACGATATCTGAACTAGGTACGATATCTTAATGAGTACGATATCTTAACTCCTGGTATGTATTACCCCTGGATACGATGATTTAACCCCTTTAATGACCACTGAGAGCGATGCCTTATTGAATACACTAGGTAGAATGACATTTTCTCATGATAATTCTTTTTTCTTGTTTATATTCTTTTGTTTTTTTACTATCTTTAGGCTAGACCATAATAAAACCAGCTCTCAGCATTACTCGTCAGAATTACACTGAGACTATAATACTTGTAGTAACGAGTTAGGAAACAAGTTAATGGCCGTGAGTTGTAGCCCATCAGACTAAGGAGTCTGGCGTAAACTTCATATTTTTTTTTATGTGGCCTCGAAATCGAGGATGGCCGGCCCAGGCCCCCCTAGGCGTGAATTTGTTAAGGTGTAGAAACTGCTTCAATACAACAACCACACCCTAAGTAACCAGCTGCATGACACAGTGTCACGGAATAGTAGAAGACTGGACAGCTCGCCAACTGCACTGGCTAACCATTACCACGAACACGATCCGCAAAACGATTTACAGAGGTTCCAATTACTGCAGATTGGACAAGCAAATCGAAAAAGCTTATTCGTAGTTTCACCTTGCCTGAGGATCGAACTCGGGTCCTCTTGCTTGCAGGCGAAGAGACTGACAGTACACCGCAAGTCGCTAACTCACTTCTGTTAGACGCGTGTTTACAACTTCAGACTCATTAAAAATTTTCTTTCTAACTGTTCTAAGTGACCGTATCCGGGTAGTTGAGTCTCGGTATATTGTGGCTGCTATCTTAGACGTTCTCTTTTCTGTTTTACTTTTACCTACTTTTATCCTCTTCACCAAAGATCGGCTCGGCCGCGGGCGATCGTCACGTCTCTGTACGCACTGTTGGCATACTGGGCATGCACCGGTTCCTGAATGTACCTGAACCCGCTCAGTGTTGGTCAAGTCTGGTCTTGAAAGAGCTCACACTCGGTGCCGTCACAATACTTTCTGTTAGATTGTTCCAGGGTTTTAACCCTCACTCCAAAATTTACCCTCAGTTTTCTGGACTTGCGGCTTCTTATCTTGAGCTGTGACCCTTGTGGGGCGAGCATCAACCAGCTCAAGTAAGGACACTCGACTAGTATTCCTTGAGATGCTTATACACCTCATTAGGTCACCTTGCCCGTCTGTGTATAAGCGAGGCAATTCAGGCGCTCCAATCTCTCAGGGTAACCGAGGTGCAGGGCAGGCACCAGTCTGGTGGCCCTCCTTTGATTTTCAACCAACTGATAGTCCTTAGCATATCTCGGGGACCAAACGGGTGACAGTACTCAGATGGAAGTACTTCATTCTTGAAGATCGTTACGAGGGACGGACCGTCTAGATATCTGAACGACCTTCTTATAAGACCCAATAATTGATTTGCCTGATTTACCTTCTTCAATGGCCGAGAACTTCAGCTCATTGTCAACATACACACCTGGTCCTTCTCCATTCAGTCTCAAATAGTGCAGTTTCTTCATCCTGTTGGGACATATGATACACCTCCTTACTGGTACGCCCAGGTGCATCTCTTACACTTCGTGACATTGAATCTCAAGCCATTTATTCGAACATTCTTGGAGCCCACAGAGGTCTGCAGCTCTTCATAGTCCGCTTGGTTCTTGATTTCCCGAAATAACTTGGCGTCACCGGCAAACATTTGTATGGAGGGTGTACAACGTCAGGCATGTTTTAAAACAAACAAACAACAGGGGCCCAATACGCCCTGTGGTACCCTTGTGACAGGTACGTATGATGATTTCGTGCCATTAATCACCACGCTTGCGGTCATGTAGAAGTCTTTCCACTAGGACATTTCCCGAATTCGTACCCTTCCAGTTTGATTTTCAGCCTTTCGTGGGGTACACTGTCGAAGCCTGCAAAATCTAGGTCCAAATATCAATACCTGAGCAATTTGTAAAGCACGAGCGGCATAAAACCGTGTGAGTCTATACACTAATCTTATTCCCTACTGGGATAAGTGAATATATATGCATAAATCACTGTAGTGCGCGTGATCCAAGTATACAGTAACCACAAACAAACAAGAAAAACACACATATATATATATATATATATATATATATATATATATATATATATATATATATATATATATATATATATATATATATATATATATATACAAGTAAATCACTGTGGCGCGTGATTAGGTATATGCTGATTACAGGAAAGAAGAAAACACAGTATATATATATATATATATATATATATATATATCTGTAAAAAATCCATTTTCATTGTGGATTTACATAAATATATTTATATATATATATATATATATATATATATATATATATATATATATATATATATATATATATATATAAAATCACACGTTTCATTGTGGATCTACATAAAAAAAAAAAAAAATATATATATATATATATATATATATATATATATATATATATATATATATATATATATATATATATATATATATATATTAAATGGCAGATCGATGAGTTCACTGGCGTTACCTTCACGATTTTGAGCTAATATTCTCAAAGGGTTACAAGCTGATTTTCTTCGTAACTGGAGATGAGAAGAACGCACACATCTCTGCTTTCCTCTTGGCCACTGGTCGGCCTTTAAGCCGCTTGGGCGATCGGTCAGGTCTCTGTTACGCACTGTTGGCAAGTACTGGGCATGCATTGGCTCCAATGTTCTGCTGCTCCATTGTTGGTTTAGTCTGGTCATAAATGAAACTCACACACGGTGCCGTCACAACATCTCTAGATTGACCGGAGTTCACAGCTCTCCTCAAAACTGTCGCCCAAATAATTTTCTGGACTTGGGGCTTCATTAACTCACCGGTACTATGACTTAGCTTCCTGAGTAAGCTATCTTAACCCCTTGAATACGATATCTTAACCCTTGGGTACGATGATTTAATTTTTGAGTACTACGTCGACGCTTTGAGCACAATTCCCTTAGGTACGATGCCGTATTGAATACACTGACCTATTTCCTTGAGTAAGAACACATGACATTGTATCTCAGAAGTTATGTCATGGGAATCAAGGAAGCAATTATTTGTTCTTGTTGTTTACATTCTTTTGTATTTCCTATCTTTAAGCTAAACCATAATAAACTTCTATTAAATCACCCTGCAAATGCAGGCGTTCTCATCGATGTGGGTACCTGAGGTGCCGTAGTGCAGGCACCAGTCCGTTGGTCCTCTTTTGGACATTCTTAATCAACTAACGTCTCTAATATCTCGGGGACCGGACGGGTGACGGTACACCAATGGGATCGCTTCATTTCTGAGGAGCGTATATGAACGACCCTTATAAGATTACTTGCTTTATTCATTCACCTTTATCTCACGATGGTCTGAGAACTTCAGTTCATTGTCAACATAAGCACCCAGATTTTTTCCCCATTTGGTCTCCATTAATGATGTGTCTTCGTCATGTTGCAACATGTGATATGTCTCCTATTATTTATTGGTACAACCTAGGTGCATATTTTTGCATTTTATGACGTTGAAGTTTAACAGCCATTCCTTTGGCCTCCTAAACCCCAACGTCTAATCTTCATACCTTGCTAAAGCCGACAGAGATCTTTCTGTAACCTTCATAGTCCTTTGGTTTTAATTACTCTCAATAACTTAGCATATAAGATAGAAAAGAACAGTATTGGCTTAAGTATATTTGGGACTTGTGGGTGCTGGGGGGTGTGCTTTTCTACATACGTTCAGCGTTTTCCTGTTGGTTTCTTTAATAATTATCACCTAAATTTCCTCATGTTATTAGGTTAATAAAGTTTATGATCCGTTGCCCTCCCAACAAGCAGTGCCGTGAGCTGCCACTCCCAGCCTTTGCTCTGCTAGGAAGAGCGTCATCTCGTTGCCAGCCTGCTGTCTCGCCATTGACTTAGTAGTTAACTAGTCTGCCAAGAACAGCTAAGACGCTTTTGTTGAGGCAGTAACTCGTAATGCCAGGCAGGAGAAAGAAAGTAACAGAGGGTAACAGAGAGTAACAGAGAGAGGAAAGGGTAGCAAAGAATGGTATATAAAAAAAGAAAGGAGAGTAGCAAGAAGAAGAGAGAGAGGAAAGAGGTAAAGAATGGTATATAAAAAAAAAGAAAGGAGAGTAGAAGAAAGAGAGGAGAAGATAGATAGAGATTTAATACTTCATTCCTCTCCCAGGGTATGGGGGATGTCAGACGCGTCGGTTAGTTTGTTGCACTTGTTCTTAGCCGCGTACAGTGGGGAAACTTTTATTCAGAATTTCATATTGCCTTATTTTCTTTTTTATCTAAAATTCCATAAAATTTCTATTAACTTAATATTTTTCCCCAAACCGCCCTAGAAACAAATACCGTATGACATGACTTTGCCATGAAAAGATTTCTGTCTTATAAACTCATTTTATCATTTAGAAATTCAATCGAAAACTAAATTTTATATATTATGTAGAATATTTGGTTATATAAAATGTTTTACCTAATTTCATTTGTATATTTTTGTGTTTGAGAAGCTAGAACTTGATTTATGTCTTATTATAAAATTTACCAGCTGTATACCAAATTTTATCTTTCTTCTTAAAATATCTATATCGTCAATCGTCTTATCATCATCAAGTTTTCCTTTCCAAGTTAAATACAGTCGCCTGCACTTATACCTGGTACAGTGGCTGGCACGTTTTGTGAGACGTGGCAACTCTGTGAATACTTATCTATCATCTTTAGTCTCTCCACTATTGCGAGGTTCCTTGGGCAATTCCGGGAGTTTAGATGGGATGTAAACAAACAGAGATACCACGTCTCACAAAACGTATCAGCCACTGTACCAGGTATAAGTGCAGGCGACTGTACATCGAGACCTTTACACTGACACTGAACTATTTAGGCAGCACCTCATATACCTTTTTAACAACCTAGAATTTTCCTTGATTCTTCACTATGTAGTCGTTATCTAATGAAAATAACTTCCTTAAAAGATCAAACCATCGTTCTTAAGAGATCAAACATTTTTTAAAGGATCAAACATTGTTCTCAAGGATCAAACAATGTTCTCAATGGATCAAACATCGTTCTCAAGGATCAAACATTGTTCTCAAAGGATCAAATATTGTTCTCAAAGGATCAAATCATCGTTCTCAAGGATCAAACATTGTTCTCAAAGGATCAAACAATGTTCTCAATGGATCAAACATCGTTCTCAAAGGATCAAACATTGTTCTCAAAGGATCAAATATTGTTCTCAAAGGATCAAATCATCGTTCTCAAAGGATCAAACATCGTTCTCAAAGGATCAAACATTGTTCTCAAAGGATCAAATCATCGTTCTCAAAGGATCAAACATCGTTCTCAAAGGATCAAACATTGTTCTCAAAGGATCAAACATTGTTCTCAAAGGATCAAGTTCTCAAGGATCAAATATTGTTCTCGAAGGATCAAACATCGTTCTCAAAGGATCAAATATTGTTCTCAAAGGATCAAATCATCGTTCTCAAAGGATCAAACATCGTTCTCAAAGGATCAAATATTGTTCTCAAAGGATCAAACCTTGTTCTCAAAAGATCAAACATCGTTCTCAAAGGATCAAGCATTGTTCTCAAAGGATCAAACCTTGTTCTAAAGGATGAAACATTGTTCTCAAAGGATCAAACCTTGTTCTCAAAAGATCAAACATTGTTCTCAAAGGATCAATCATTGTTCTCAAAAGATCAAACATTGTTCTCAAAAAGATCAAACATTGTTCTCAAAGGATCAATCATTGTTCTCAAAGGATCAAACATGATTCTCAATGGATCAAATCATCGTTCTCAGAGGGTAAATTGTTGCTCAAGTCCCTTTCCTTCTTTCCTAAATCCCAGTACGGTATTAAGTTTTGCTTCTAGATGTCATTAAACTATATTTTTCACGCAATACAAAGTAAATTTTATATGATTTAGCGATAAGCTGTGAAATTCGCCGTAATGCTGAAAGTGAAACGCCGAGATCAGTGCTGGTCCCATATGCTGTATCGATTTTTTTGTTTAAGTATTCTTTGTGACTATGTGGAGCTGTAAGAATGCACTTGATTGATTGGTTGATTATAATTAGCGCTAAAATTAAAGCAAGAAAACAGTATCAAAATCATAATGAGACTACCTTTTCTCTGTGTTTTTCATGTAGTAACTCTGTATAGTATAAGTAGTAACAGAGAATAATTTTAATGCTACATTTGTTCACTAGCATTTAAGTTTTAGCTGTAAGTCTTTCAGTTAGATACATTCTTACATTTTGAAATAATTAAGACGAATATTTATCGCATGAACCTCTGAGATTGAGTATATAATAGCATAAACTTACCGAGCGAACTTTTTTTGTTACATACTTCTTAAATGTCAACGTTTGTCTGTTTCCTCTCACATTTCCTCCAGGAATAATTCTGAAAGTACTAGATGTGTACAGAATTCCTTGATTTTTGTTGTTACAGTCTATGAAAGTTACTTATCCTAAACATAGGTTTGCATTCCATAATATTCTAAATATAAATATAATCTTTATCACGAACGCTGTGGCGACGTGCGTTCGAAAGTTCCATGCGATTCTACCTGCAGTTAAAAGCATAGCGAACATGGTTAAACATAGTTATGTGGCTTAAATGATGGAGTATAGACCAATGTTGGAAAGTGTTACCTCCAGGTCTTTATGACTCAAATATCAAGGATTTTGTAAACACTCCGGCACATCTTTACATACGTCGCTGTTGAAGCTTCCATAAAGACGACTTCTATTGCTAAAAGTGGTTTTATAATTTCATTGTTTAAGGTCAACAAGAAGATAATATATTATCGAGGCAATACTATATAAATTACATCAATTTTATTAAAAGATTCTCATGGAAAGGATATATTTAGGTCGATACTCTAGTAAACCATTATTAAGGAATAAGCGAATGTTTTGTAGATGCTCTGAAGTAGGCTATATTTTACGCTGTGCAAATCCAATTGTTTTTATAGTTAGGCCGGAGAATCAAAACCGATAATGATCGTTAAGTGTGTAATAAGGAAAGGCTAGTTGACGTAAAATTCAACTTCACCTTCTAGCTGGTTTCAAATTGCCAGCAATTCGAGATTTCTAAAGTCGGATCCTCTTTGAGACACTTAATATAGTTGTATTGCAGATATTAACTTGGAGGTCATTTGCTACTGTGATTAGGATGTTTATGCTTTGCATAAATATTAAAAGGGTTGCAAAGGCAGAGATGTCTTTCATTGTTCGTTGAAAGACCGCACGCCTGGCAACGAAAGCACATTGTACCATTTCTGTGAACACGCGACTGTCACTGCGATACCAATCAGTGTTTTATACTTTCACTCTCCTATTTCATATAATTATTTAGTTCCTAAGTTTCCCACTAGGTATTTGTAGAGTAGAACATGATTCGCGCACTGTGGTAAACATCCGGCTGAGTTGCGCACTTAAGAGTTGGTCTGGTGGGCTGTTGCATCTGCTTTTCCCGAAGGCGCGTTGATTCCAGGAAAGCTCTTCAGTACTACCAAGTGTCTTTCCTAAACCTTGGTTATATTCTCCTAAAACTACTGGGATTTCTCAATAAGATATCATATAATCCACAAAAATCATAAATTATTATTTTTTCAGCAAATGACATCTGTTTGGTTTTCATATCATTTGTAGAATATATGACCAATCATGTGGTACCTAAAGTGACTGGCAATAGTGAATGTATTGCAGTAGACATGTTGATATTCCCGGGATGGAGGTGTGATACTGAGGCTCTTCTAAAATAACAAGTAGGTCCATTAACATGAACTGAAATACGGAATAAATTCAAGAATACTTTATCTAAACACTAGAAAATGATAGGATACACAAATTACAGGAATTGAAGGTAAGATACATTTCCATACATTAACGCCTACTTGTGCACTATTGCTGGTGGTTCAGTTATTGTGTTCGCACATTTAGGTTTTGCAATAATTGTTAATGCCGTAAGATGTCGGTAAAGTTAATGGATTAATTGTTGCTGGAATAAAATGCTAATACAAAGTGTCAACTGTTTCACGTATTGAGTAAGATTGTCTAATTGATTAGTGGCGGTACTCAGTTAGATTACTTGCGAAACTAATGATGAATGTTGAAACAAGTTTTATGTGTGTAGACACAATTATGTTTTACTAGAGTATTTACGCGCTCATGTACACACATGCATATAGATAATCTCTCTCTTCTCTCTCTATATATATATATATATATATATATATATATATATATATATATATATATATATATATATATATATATATATATATAACCCATACATCACAAGCTCGTTTCACTTGTCGTTGATGCTTCTCAAACAAGAATATTTAGTCTTCTTAAATTTAACAACATTTGTTTTCAGTTTTTAATATCCATTGGGAATTAGTAAACTTTATGCGTAACTACAAATTTGATATGTTTACAAACCAAGCTTTATTGCCGTCGTTGTCGAGAATAAACCAAAAAAATACTTTATTAAGTAAAGTTGGGATTTGTTACTTGATCACCTTAATAAATAAACCCTTATATAGGTCGTCAATGTACTTTTATAGCCGACATGATTTTCAAAGCTGGTCAAAAGGCTGAAGGAATACTAGGAAACTCTGTATAGGAGCTCCAAGACATGCGCCCGAACCCGACAGCAACAGTGCGCTAATGCCAACTCACAGATTTCACCTTATTTAACTGTAATATTTATATTGACACTTACACTAATTAAATTATATATAAAAAAGTAATATTGTTCGAAACTATCTTGTAAATGTTTATTGAGCCATTAATATTAAATAGTATAGATGTGCGCACGAAACATGGCACTGCAGGAGTCACGTGACCAAGTGCCTCCCAATATATGGTAAAGTTTCCACGAAATGTGGTGTGTTTTGATGAATCGATTCTGAGAACATTTCTACTGGGAAACAATAATTGTCTCTGAGATATCGCTGTGACAGCATCCACCACTGCAAGCTTCCTTCGTAGATCACAACAGGTAGGTGTTAGGGTTAAAGGCGTAAGGCGGTGAAATGGGCGTGAAGTGTTGGGCGTGAGGGTGGCGAGCCGAGTGCAGCGTCCATGACTAGTGTAGAAGACAAATAAACAAGAGTGAGGTAGCTTGATCCTCCTTCACACTGACAATCCACCATCGGGGCGCCGTCTTCACGCTCATCAACCTCCACTTTCTTAGTAAGTGCGTGAGTGCCATGTGCTTGCAAGCTGACATGTTTGACACATTGAGCCATTCAATGTGACCTTGTATACCAAACTTAAACGTCCTGATATTGACGTAAATGATTTATATATCAGGATGTGATTTAGTAACTGTTTTCCTAGAAGACAACAGTTGGTGGTGTGTTATTGTGACTTAGTGTACTCCAAGAGATGTTAAACTTTTCTAGTGTAGAAATTACCTAGATTTGGAAGGCTTGTGTATATATTGCCATTCATAACCGTACATTGGCAACTTATGGTTCTATACAATAATAACTGAATGAGAATTGTCTATACTGTATTAAGAAACGAGTTGAAAAGGACTGTTATATATTTAGGAGCAGCAAAAGCTAAAATGTAATACTACGGCTGCATATTAAAAGTTTCATGGATATTGCTACCAGAAAATCTTTGATAGGCAAACCTTGACTGTGTAAGAAACTTTCAAGGTGGCTGAGGTTTGTGGTTAATGGAAATTGGGTAGTTGTAGAATAAGGGCACTACCTAGGTATTATAGTGAAGGTCATCCAGCGGATTTCAAGTTTAGGTTAGGGTTAGGTTAGGTGGTAAATTCCAAAAGCAGAAACCACAATTCATTTTAATTGCCAAAAGAACGCTTTTGATTGGCCGCATGACATGTACTGGGACACATGTGCATGATGATTTATGAAGAGAACATGAGGGAGGTCGTAGGCGATAATGGAATTAAATAGAGAAAGATTTGGCATGCTCTATCTCCGTATTATACTTTCTCGACGGTAATGTAAAAGAGGAAAATTAACTTAAATTAGACGTCCTTCTAATATGATAATAGAATTGGGGTAAGAATGTTGTGTGAACTACTATAAAAATACCAGTTAGGTTTTAAATTACAAAGACTGAGAGAGAGTTTATGTACACAGGGTGACCTTACAAAACATGAGGTCAGGTGACATCCATTAATCCGACATCAACCACACAGCAAACATAAGAAGAGTTTATAAGAGCGGGCGACATAACTAGTCATGTCACGTCAGGTAAAAAATATGAGACCCACTAATCTTCTATCATACAACTCAGAATTAAACAGCATACAATATTAGAACAACATCTGAAAGCAGTGCACTTTTCGTTCATATAAGGAACAATAATCATCCCATAGATTGGGAAAACAGTTTAGAAGTGTATAAATCATCATGGTCACAGAAAGACTTCTAGTTGAAGCAAGTTTGATTAGAGAAATGTATTCTTTAAACCTAAGTGATGGTCAGTACAAAACTGATAATATGTTACACAAATTTTGTCAGTGGCCCTGGTTAAAAATGCTTTGAAAGCATGTAAGGTAGATGTATGATAGATGATTAGTGGGTCCCATATTTTTTACCTGATGACATGACTACAGGGAGGCTATAACTAACGAATTGGTTCCAGAACCTCGTCATATAGCATTCGCTCATATAGGATTAATCCGTTCCAGGCCCCCAAATACAACCACTTAACACTGAAAAAATTCTGAAATGTAAAAAGGTATTTTATCTTACCTTAGTGTTATTCAGCATGCAGGTTCAAACACTCACAGCACTATCACTTCCACTGGGAGTCTTGGCTTTAAGGTCCTCAAACAATTGTTTAGCCTTCTCACAAATTATAGCTTCACTAATGTTACCACCTGCCATTTTCTCCTATCCACACTAAGAGTAAATTTTCTATCTCTTCAATCACATTACACCTTGCTTTGCTAAGTCTAAAGATTCCTTAGCCACTTGCACAGTTTTAACTCCTCTTTATTCTTCAAATCGTACATATAGTCGATTTAGCCATCCCATACATCACTAAGTTTCAAATGCTTCCATTCTCACGCTTTTATAATTTCTTAATTAGTTTCAAGGGTTATTAGCTTTCTACTCGCTGGACAATTCATTGTTACAATTGTATACATGTATAACAAATAGTTATACAAATAATGTGAATTTCACATCAAAAGACGAAATTTCAACAATAACAGTGGTGCACTTACTAATGAGACAAAGATGCGCCTTGACGCTCTTGTTGTGGATGCGCACAATATTCATGCGCCCAGGCAATAGTCCCGTATTCATCCAAGATCTGTAGGAGTTGGCGTTCAATAGCATTCTCAATTTTGTAGGTAAAACCGTTCGTTATAGGAATATTCAGTAGGATCCGTTCGTTATAGCATACCCCACTGTAGTTATGTCGCCTGCTCTTATTATCTCTTCTTATGTTTGTGTGTGGTTGGTGTGTGGATTAATGGATGTCATGTTTTTGACCTGACCTCATGTTTTGTAAGGTCACCCTGTGTACATCAACTCTCTCAGTCTTTGTAATTCAGTTGCCTCTGAAGATGTCTTGAATAAAGACGAAGCTAAGGTTCTCCATTGTTTCTTTTCCCTGTGTGATTTTATCGAGATTTATCTTATCCACGCTTCCATTGTGGATCTACATGAATTATATATATACAGGGCTGCCTCACTTATCGCAGCGTTACAGGCATGAACTCGTTAATATCTAAATTATATTGACAATTTCTCCCATAAGAAATACAGTGGGGTATGCTATAACTAACGGATCCTACTACTAATATTCCTATAATGAACGGTTTTACCTATAAAATTGAGAATGCTATAATCAATCTAAACTCCACAACTAACATTATTTAAATTTTTTTTTTTTTTTTTAATTTATTGTTTTTTATTACAAATATTAATGATATTTTATTTCGGGTTTAGATGCATATTTATGCACATTTTACAATTTTATATTATATTTTTCAGTGTTAAGTTGTATTTGGGGCTGGAACGGATTAATCCTATAGAATTCAACTAATGCTATAATGAACAAGGTTCTAGAACCAATTAGATTCATAGCATACCCCACTGTAATGTGAATAGGGGATACTGGCATCGCTGTGGTCACAGCGCCAGAGTTTAACACTTGTTTTACTCAATATATATAGAACATAAAATAGATAAAGAAACAAGGTAACATCAACATCTATCAATAACAAACACTTTGAGTTTATTTGGCATATATGTTTACAAGTACAGTATATTTACATGTTTGAGTGTGTGAGACGGTGAGTGTTTGAATGTTTGCGTGAGGTGTGTGAGGTAAGTTTTAAACGAGACTGTTAATTTTCTCTCTTATGTGCTGTGTTGCTTGCTTGCTTGGCGGCATTAGGGGAGAGGGGAAGGTTTATTGGGGTGAGAGGTAGGCTCTGAGCCACCCTCACTCTCACTGCCAGGGTCCTCAGCCACCTCACTTCCCTCACTGCCAGGGTCGGCAGCCACCTCACCTCATTTCAGCTGTCAATTTGCACTGAAAACTGTTGTTCTCCACTGGTTGAAGGCTGTGGTTCATTTGTTGAAGGCTGTGGTTCACTTGTTGAAGGCTGTGGTTCACTTGTTGAAGGCTGTGGTTCACTTGTTGAAGGCTGTGGTTCACTTGTTGAAGGCTGTGGTTCACTTGTTGAAGGCTGTGGTTCACTTGTTGAAGGCTGTGTCATTCGTTTGAAGGCTGTGGTCTTGAACAGCTGTCAAAAGCTGTGTTCTGTTTGGATGTACATGGGGTGGTTGTGCACCGGGCTTGATGGTTTGGCTGTGATAAATGCATCAAGTCTGTTTATTCTTCCTTTCTCCTCAACCACCTCGTAGTATGCTTGTATGTCTTTCTTGACATTGTGGATGATAGTGCAACTTCGGTCAACATTAGGGTCCATTTCTAATGCTATATCCATCGCCATCTCAAATGAAGAAATCAGCTTCCTTAGGTTCCGTATACAGCTAGGAGTTGTGTTGGAGTTTCATCTGCATCTCCTCCTGTTGCAAGTGGCATTTTCCCGCTGAAGCTCACCAGTTCTATCAGGTCTTCATTGGTAGTTTTT
Source organism: Homarus americanus (assembly GCF_018991925.1). Lineage (NCBI taxonomy): Eukaryota > Metazoa > Arthropoda > Malacostraca > Decapoda > Nephropidae > Homarus > Homarus americanus. The sequence goes on from NW_024730579.1 coordinate 16,082, forward strand.
CATTGTAGAGTCGAGGAGGTCTTCAGCAGGCCATCCACTTCATCGAATCCAGCCTTTTTTGCAAGAGTCGCAATAGTCTTCCTTATTGCAGGCACTGAAGGAAACCAACGGTTGTGCACACACTTGGGCCACAGCTTATGCCACACCGTTCTTGTTCTGTTTGTGTTCTCATGAATCACTGATGTTTTCTTATGGTTTTGGTGTTATAGTGTTTTTCCAAAACTCCTGAATTGTAGGTTTCTTCCATCGGTCCCCTCACAGCTGCTCCATGATACTCTGAGTGTAAGGCGCCGATTGTAGAGATGATGTCATTCCATGGGTTGGCAGCTGCTGTTGGGAGGCAAAACACAACTTTAATGTTTTTAACCAGTCAACCATAGCTGGTGGATGACCTGCGCTGGTCGATCACCATCAGAGCTTTTTGCATCAAAATTATTTTATTATATGACAGTTTAATCGGACACATAGTTGAGCATGTAATGGCAGATCACAGACCCTGTCACCCACGCCTACGGTTTGAACGCCAGATGACAGGAAGTTGTCCTTCACAACCCCTCAGAACATGGGGTGTTTTCAGACCACACAAGAAGAGGCTTTAACTTCAGGTCACCTCAGCATTCCCACCAATCAATAGAGTGAGGCGGTCTTGGCAACTTTGAACTCGTGCGGTTTTTTCCTCCTTAGATATGTAGGTTGGTGAAGGCATTTTCACAGAAGAGTCCGTCTCATTCAGTTAAACTTGCTTAGGACTGTACCCACCCTCCTTAATTATGGCTGCGAAAACGGTGGGGAACTCTCTGCTGCTTCATGGTCGGCGCCGCTGATTCTTCTTGTATTTTTAGGTTGTGGATTGATATCCGTTTCAGAATCTATCAAACCATCCATGGCTGGCACTGAACTCGCACGCTGTTTATCTTTAGCTATATCTTTCCACAGTGATCTTTCCTTCTGTTGAATCATGCGCTATGATAAAGGTGTTTAAGACGCTGTCTGGTCAATTCACGTGCTCAACATCCGCCCATACTTCCATCTCAGCATCACGAACCTCGTCACCTTCGTGAGTCGCCAGTGGTGTTGCAGATCCTGCCATCTCGATCTTGTTGGTGCTTAACTATAGAATGCACCGTAGAGGATCTGCCGCACGCACTCAATCACTGACATTCCTTCTCCTTGTTGATGTCTATTTACGATATCCAATTTCACGTCCAACGAATTGCCACACGTGATCTTTTAGCAACATTGCTGGGAGGTTTTAGTAGGTCGATAGGCATTAGAGCACACAAAACACAATTGTGAAATCTCACAAACACACGCCAGCACATGGGAGCAGGGCTGATTAAGGCCAATTGATGCCCTAAACACAGCCCAACAATGGTGCCCTCAGCCCTCCCATTGCTTAACTGACAAGATATTAAGACCATGATTAAGACTCAATGAATACTGATGTTGAAATATGAGATAAAAATTCAGGTTTCTTCCAGGCCCTCCCACAAACCAGATCCTACAATTGTTTTAAATATACAGTAAGGGGTTTTATTTATTCAAATACTTACAAAATTTTAACATATTGCATGTACATGGATTAAAATCGCCTTATAATACTTATAAATTTACTTATACTTTAAACATTTTTCTTCTACTTTTTTAATTGCAAAGTTTGAATAAGTCCTCAAAACTAATCTGCCGTAAATAAATCTGCTTCTATGCTTAGCAGAGACAAGGCATCCAACCTCTCTTGTCGTATAATTGTTCTGTATGGATTTTAATATGCTGAGAAAACGAATGCTCAGCTGTGCAATTAGAGCATAAATTTAAAAAATATACGTAAATGCAATTTCTACATTTGGAAAAGCACATTCAAGTTTGTCTTCTAAAATTATTTTATAAAGTTCAGTGACTTAATCCGGTTTACAGTTTCAGTTGCACTGAACTTATGGTGCACATATGAGTGAAACTGCTGAAGCTCACTAGAGAAATTAATGTCCAAGTCCTCTGGGTAAGCATCAGCAATCATTAAAAACTTGTACTGTAGTAACAAAAATCTACAGGGTATAATGCACGAATTGGTTCCAGAATCTCGCTCATATAGCATTCGTCACATAGGATTAATCCTTCCAGGCCCCAAATACAACTCACACTGAAAAATTCTGTGAAATGTAAAAATACGGTACTTTATCTTACCTTAGTGTTATTCAGCATGCAGGTACCCTAAACACTGGCACATCACTATCACTTCCACTGGGAGTCTTGGCTTTAAGGTCCTCAAACAATTGTTTAGCCTTCTACAAATTATAGTCACTAATGTTACCACCTGCCATTTTTCTCCTTTATCCACACTAAGAGTAAATTTTCCATCTCTTCAATCACATTACACCTTGTCTTGGGTCTAAAGATTCCTTTAGCCACTGTACAGCTTTTAACCTCTTTATTCTTCAAAATCGTACATATAGTCGATTTAGCCATCCCATATTCATCACTAAGTTTCGCAATGCTTCTTCCATTCTCACGCTTTTATAATTTCTTTTCTTAGTTTCAAGGGTTATTAGCTTCACCTCGCTTTGGACGACTCATTGTTACAATTGTATACTTGTATAACAAAATAGTTATACAAATAATGCGAATTCCATCAAAGACGAAATTTCAACAATAACAGTGGTGCACTGGCCAATGAGACAAAGATGGCGCCTGACGCTTTGTTGTGGGTCATACAACAATATTCATGCGCCAGGCTAAATAGTCCGGATTCATCCGTTGCTGTAGGAGTTATGCTCATAGCATTCTCAATTTTATAGGTAAAACCGCTCGTTATAGGAATATTCGAGTAGGATCCGTTCATATAGCATACCCACTGTACTTTCTAAAACTTTTAAATTTCATAATATTCTTTGCACACAAAGAAATACGGTTTTATTATAATTATGAATGGGTTCTTATAAATATAGACAATTCCACCCACAATTATAATATCTCCGTTAGCGGATCCCTCAAACCGAACTCTCCCATAGCGAGTTGAAATTTTCCAAGGGCTCATTTTCCGGAAAATTATGAGAAAATTTTCGATACCCAAAAATTCCGGATGGTGGATTCTTTTACAGGTTTGAGGAAATCAGGGAGCACTGGAAATAACGAGAAAAATTTTCCGTTACCGGAAAATTCGGGGATGAGGATTTTTACGGCTTTGAAAGTCGTCTGCATTACCGAAATCTCTCATTCACACAATACATAGATATGAAAACTGAAAAAGAGCTAAATTACATTAATTACAGTATTCTTTTTCTTATGTGAAATTACAACCTCCCGACATCTGACCACCCGCACTTTTGACCTGCCTCAGTCGTACAAAAATTTTGTAAAATTCGTAATTTTGAGTCCTAATGTCAGTACAGACAAAATTTTTCATTTGTAATTCACTTTAAAATGGCTGGCAAGCTTAAAAGTGAGAGTTTTGTGGTGCTGAGAAGAAAAGCGACACCCATTTTACATTTTCTATGTATTATTTAAGCATTTTCAACTTCGACCTGGATTTGGGTCCCTAACCCTTGTAGTAAGTCGGGAGGAGCTGTACATGATACAGGTCGGGCAGCATATTTACTGTAAGCCAGATGAGACTCAACCTTCCTCGCTGTAGTTGCCAGATTTCATATTTCACATAAACTCTAGAAACTAGGTTAATGTGAAAGATGAACTCTGGTAACTACAGCGAAGGAAGGAGGAGAATGATTCATATCATAACCAGTCAAGCAGTCAATAGCACTGCAGTTAAGGCCAGTTTCTTGTTATTAGTAGTATTATGGATCGTTTTGTGAAGAGGGAAGGAGAAGGAGTCTGTGGCGGCAGCAGTGATCCTGCCGCTGCTGACCAGGACATGGACACGGAAGTTGAAGTGACTGAGACTGTTGATAGCCAGTCCACTGAGACTGAGGCCAGTGGCAGAGGCATTTTTGTAATTTTGTCAAAAATATTGAAAATATTAACTTTTGTATCAGTTATATTTTTGTTTACTTGTAAATAGGCAAATTTGTTTATTTTAGTATTTACTCTTTTTTTATTTTTAAAGTTGTGGCGTTGTGCTTGTGGCAAATTTTTAAAGTGGTTATGTGCAACTATTTCAGCAGAGTTACGGTTGCAACCCCAAAAAAATTGCATGTGCCCACCTTTGGTCATTTGACTAGGAGACAATTTCTTACCACCCTGTAATGAGAATACATAGGGGCCTCGATTAGGGAATTTGGTTAACCATTCTTGAAGATTCTTAACTGGGCACAATATATGAGGAACCCTTGTCTCATCCATTAGCCACTTTATCCTGATAGGTTGAGCTTGAAAATCCTCCCTTGTATTTAAATGATTATTAGATGTTTTAATTGCCTGTATATTGGCCTGGCAAGTTAATGCTAACATTTACATACCTAAGTATAAAGCGAGACGTCGCATTCTGGACTTTATCACAAAAACTGGTTTCTAGAAAAAGCGGCTTTTTCCTTTTCAATTTCTGGGAGGAATGGGTTAATGCCCATTGAAGTGAATACAACCTTTGCTTCTTCATAAAGTGAGGTCATTTATCTCAAAATCTGTAAATCACCCTGGAGATCCTTTAAATTCCTAACTTCAATATCTAGGGTAGAACTTTGAGCCTGTAACACCTGATATTTTGAGTTGAACATTTTAAACCAGAAACCTGCCATCAAAACACTTCATAGAACAACACATAATGTATAGCACCTGTCACATCCATTTTAGCCTTCACTGTCCAGCTCTTTAGTGTTGATATTTCTTTGAGAGCAGAAACAATGCCGGTGAAATGATGAGCAAAGGGCTGGACACTGGCTACTCTATCTGTCCATTGTGTCCCTGATAACCTGTAAAGAGATGCACCTTTGTGATTTCTGAGCATCTCCCACTATTTGGGCTTGCTACAACAAAGTGTGTAAATAGTCTGCATCATCCCTCCAAAATTACTGCCTCTTTGCAACAAGCAGCAATATCTACATCACACAAACTTAGAGAATGATTAAATGTCATAAAATAAACAAACAATCAGCAACAAAACTTTAAGCCAGTTGCAGCAAAAGCCAGCCGTTCTTTTTATTATGCTATGGGCCTCAGTGGCTCAGCTCAGTCACTGTAACTGGACAATTAACACCAATTAATTTTTTCCACATTAATTCTTCTTAAGCAGGATATAGTACTGTAACTATATTTATATAATTATACAGTGTAGGTATTATATCAACAAAAACTAAGTTTATCAATATGTAAAAAGAAAATTAAAGTGTGTTAATTTCACTTTACAATGATGTAAACACCAAAACACCACGTTGCAAACAGTGTCTCCTGTAACTGATATAGGAAGCTGCTTTTCCACATACAAGGCTACAGCATTGTCTCAACAGTCAGTACTGACTTGCATTGAATATTTTCTTACACAGACAATACATTTGTGTATCATTACTGAATGAATATTCTTCCAAAATGTAATAAAATAATGTACTTTATTTCCTTGTTTTGGAAGCGTTAAGATAAACCTAAGTTGCTCATCCTAGCAGAAACTCGCGTACCCCACTGGGCGTGCTAGTAGCTCTTGAGTTCATGATCACATGCACGTCTTGAAGACTTCGTACTGTACAGTGCGTAGCTCAGTTGCTGACACTGTGAATGACTTGAGAAAATACTATTGCAAATTTCCTTGCCCCTTTAAGTTTCCACAGATATGAGATATCCTTTTCCATATGAGTGCTTGTTATATATTTTAATACATAATGTTTATATATTGTAAAATAATATGTAATTTTTGTATAGTCTATAGAATGCAGGATGCACTAAGCTGCACGAATCCCTGGCTACCTTTGGGCATGGGCCTGTGTTTTGGTACTACAGTGCCTGTAGTATTACCATTCTCCTCATGGGCCCTGCTTTACTGTGCAGTACTGTACTTGGTAATTTATGCAAAAACTATTATCATCTATTATTTTGTTGCAGGTGACAATGTCTTTGTGGAACAGAGCACAGCAGTTGCCCCAGATGCCCTCCGTCAAGTTCAAAATGTTTACGGTGAACAGTTTCCAATTGAGGTGCGACATTATCTGGCTGGGTGGATAGAAGATAAAATGCCCCAGTGGTAAGTACATTTAACTATTGTTATTTAAAATGATTATACTGTACATTGCAAGAGTCTGCTCTTTATCATATGTAGTATACAGTACAATAAAGTACTGTACCTTTGCAGTATGTGAGTTAGCCTTCATTTATAATGCCTTAAGGTACATATACAGTATACAGTACTGTACAGTATATATTATAAGAATGATACAATACTATACAGTATAGGGGTCTCCGACTTACTAACGTCCAACTTATGAAAGCCCACCGTCTGACGGTTAAACTTTAAATTACAGTATCTTATTTACCTGATGACTTATTTTTTACTTTAATTTACTGTATTTTGTCATTCTATTTCTTCTTTTGTCTTAAATTAAGTGATTTTAGATATATGTAAGGACTTAGGGTAGCACTCCTCGACTTCGGCGAGGTTAGGGACCCAAATCCAGGGTCGTAAGTCAAATTATTCATAAGTGAAAATGCTTAAATAATACATAGAAAATCTAAAATGGGTGTCTCTTTTTCTTCTCAGCACCACAAAACTCTCACTTTAAGCTTGCCAGCCATTTTAAAGTGATTTACAAATAATTTTGTCAGTACACAGCAATCACTAACGTCGAGGTCGAAAATCGTAATTTGACAAAATTTTGGTATGACTGAGACGGTAGTATGTCGGGTGTTCATAAGTTGAGTAGGTCATGTAAGTCGAGGTAACTGTAATACAGTATAGTGGGATTTTAACATTGTTCTACAGTATAAGTATGGTATGCACATAGCATGTGTTCCAATACATTTCGTGTTAAGAACGTCCTTCTGAATGGGACCGTTCAGAACCTGGGTACCCTGTACAGTATAAATTTTGTTCATATAATTGGAGAATGACAGCATACTCTTGAGGTTAGCATAAGTCTGTCATGACCAAATATTTATGTCGCAACCCTTAGTCTGAAGGTATCTTGAAGTGTCACTGTATTTTCTGGGAGGGTTCAGGTATTGAAATGTTTTAAGAGTTAGTTGTGATTAATAGACTGTAGATCAGCAGTAAAAGTTGTCTCAAGTTTGCCTCTGTTATATACTGTACAGGTGTACAGTACTTTAATAACCTGTAAATCATTCATCAAGTTACTTATCAGGCAGCTTCCGAGCACCCCTTGTGTCCATTTGTTTTGTCAAGGAGGTTGTCATTGTTCTGAGGCAGAGCCAATGATCTGATCACTGAAAACTTAAACATGGCTCACCAAATGAATGAGTAGTTAGCTAATGAGAATTTGAACTCATTTACAATCCAGCTGTGCCTCAAGAACATAATGGAGTCAAAACACTAAACATAAATAAATCATCAAAGTAAACTTGAGTCTTCTAAGTTCTTTATAAGGGGCAGAACTTATGTTAGTTCTTCAGAAAAGGAAGAGTGATTCTTGCCCTCAGTCCTGCAGGTTAGAAATGTAAAAAAATAATGTTGGGTTGACCCCCAATATTTCAATTTTTGTAGCCTCAGTAAACTTACATTTTGAGTTGCTTTCAAAACAAGATATCGTTACTGTGTTTTTAGATAATTTTCACATTTATTTTCATTCATTTACAATAACTGTTGCAAAAATAGTACTGGAAAGTACTGTGCTCTGCAAGGTATTGTACAATCATTAAAATATTTTCAAATATATTTACTTTACTCTTCAGTAAAGTATTTTGTTAGTTCAAATTTTATAGAATAATCTATCATTATTAAAGAAAAAATTATTTCAGGAAAAGAATAATGTAATCCAGTTATACAGGTATAAGTAATTACACAAGTTCGAGAAAGTCCTATTCATATATATTTTTTTTAGGAAGAAACCATTTACATCACCAAGTGCTGTACTTACCATAGTCTACATGGACTGGTTCAGGTTTAGGGATGGGATGCTTTATGACAGGGTTGTCAGTGCATCCTTCCTTTTCTCCGTTCTTTTTCAGTTTTATCTGCCTTTTGGTTTGAGAAAAGTGGTAGGGAGATAGTCTGTTGTTTCTCAAGAGTCCTTCATTTAAGTTTACTCGGTTGAAATTAAGTCCAGTTTTAGGTGATGAAGGGAGTAATTCATCTTTGAATCTGTGTTTGTGAATTAAGTTGTTCTTTTCTGCCAAAAGGTATTATGAGTAGGCTTGATGTAATAATTATAAATTAGATTATGCATTCCTCTAATACCACATATATTTATTTCTTAACAGGAATGAAATAGATCCAGAAAATGTATCTCACAGCCAGTATGCACATACTTTAGTATCACAGCTTATCAGGAGATGGAAAACAAAGCCCTCAGTTATAGCAACAATGAAGACCTTTTTCTTGTCCGTATCGCCTGGATGAAGCTGCAGCGTCATAGGTATGTTGCTTGTAAAAACTAGAAACTGCATTTTTATAGTTTTCTTGTTCAGACTATTCTCCTATCTTGTTATCTTCAGTTTTACACTTGTTTTGATCACTATTGTGTCTCATTGAAATGTGTGTAAAATTGGTTTAGGATAATCAGGGTTGAAATACACCCTTACCCGTTGTGTACAGTACTTGGAGAAATCTCAAATAGAAACAGACTTGTCCAAATGTGACTTCTTTCATCCATCAGACAATCTTATTTTTCCATACTTAGTACTGTTACTATCTCACACAACTGTAAATATATATGTTCAAACAAGCTCATGTTGTGAATTTTTTCCTTTTATTTATTAATTATTATTATTTTTTTTTTATTATTTTTTGATAACTTTAAGCCATAATTTATCATTGTTCAGAAATTCCCTAAATACCTTCCGGTGCATAATGTATTGTAGTATCCTTTGTATGCATTTTTGATAATCAGATCAATTTGATACCGTTTTGAATTGAGATTACCTATATACAAATTTTTGAAGATACTGTACTGTACAATTTTTTTCTATTAACACTATTGGGTTTTGGAGAGCTCTCCAGCGTCCGCTGGTCACTAAACTCACCGCACTTGACTGCACCACACAAGGGATAATTATGTAATGAATGAGTCATAGCAAGCTTGCTATTTGAGATAAAATGATGGGGTTGTTGCATTAGCACTGGAATTAAATTTTCTACAAACAGTTTTATATAAGTAATCACGCTAAAATAAATATTTCTATCATGTAGGCGCTGAATAGAACACAAAATGTTTGTTTACACTTAATGAAAAATTTTTATATCGCCACTTTATACCTGTGTTATTTCACATGTACTATAAAACCTTTTTCAGTGCAAACATGGTTCAAAAACGTTATCAAAAGTTTAAAAATTAATATTTCACTCAAGTAGTGGTGTAAATTGTATGCATTCTGATGGGCGTTCAGGCCAAGTACAGATTATTTTTTTTTCCTCCAGCGCAAAATATAATTTTATATATTAGTCTGCAGCTTCTGTTAAGATAAAATGATTGGGTTTGTTGCGTTAGCATTGTAAATACAAAATCTAGCAATAATTTAAATCATACACCAATTTATACAAAACTTCAAAAGTGTTAATGACATTGATTTACAGGCAAAACCCCAGTTACAAAAAGCCTTGTTTTTCTTCATAATGTTAGAAGATGCTTACTGCTGACACAAGATTGCTTTACATCTTACAATATGTACTGTACAGTATAGTCTCAGTGATGACCTGATAGAGACAGGTGGTTGATGACTGAATACTTCAGTTATATTAAAGATAAAAAAATTATAAAATTAGACTGATTCCTTTGATTCTGCTTCACATCTACCATGGTACAAAGCATGTAAGTCTCTGGGATATTTGCAAGAAGTTGTCTGTCATAGAATTGTGACACTTGCTTTATTGGCCCAACAAAGAGTATTAATGTCACTGAAGTGATGTTACACCAATGAAGGTGATGTTAATGACAACTGTGGTAAATTGTTGTGATGCTGTACTGTATCTATATTTTGGCCCAACACAAGAGAAAATTTTTAAATTATGGTCACATCAGAATTCCAAACTAATCAGGTCAAAGACTGAGGACATGGTACAAATTTGCCTCTGATTATATTGGTTGAAACTTTCATAATATGCTTTGACTTTGATGTGTCTGAACAACTATATTTTTGTCACATACTGTTTTGAAAAAATCTCTGTAAACAGTGCATGACTCAGATAATACATGTGTGTTGTTGATTAGCATCACACTATAATGTTATCACTGCTATTCTCACCTGTGAAAGGAGAATTGCAGAATATGCAATAGTATGTTCTTGGTTACATTGTGCCATAGGTCCCTGCAAAAAAGCAGTACTGTACTACCTCCTCACAAAGGTGATTTATAGTGATTAGAATGGGAATTTTATATCTAACTGTCATTAAGCAAACCAACTTTGAATTAACTAAGAGAACTTAAGGTTTTAGGTAATAATTATTTACATACAATATGATCTTTTTTATATGACGGTTGTGCCTTCACTAACCTTTTATTCTCAGCTTTGGGTCTTAGTGCATAATTTGTTGTGTGACATGTAAAATAAAATTTTTATGATGTTGATATATCAAGTACAAAGTGAATTCAGTTGAAATTTTGATAAAGTAGTAATTGATGAGTAATTAAATGATTCAGTGATAAACTCCTTGCACATCCATTATGTAAAAGAATCTGTACATGTCATCAGATAGTTTACACTTTTGATTTTATCTGAGTACAAGCAACTGATAGTGGAAGATAAGATTTTCATAGAAAGCCATTAAGTTTTCTACGTGAAGCCAGTTATGGAGGATCCGGATGAAGTGGTCAGGCTTTTATCTATGCTTCCTGTGGTGTTGATATGCAGTACAGTACCTGCTGTTGTCTCTTCTGGGCTTACTTAAGTTCAATTGCCTATTTTGAATATATTACTGATATGTAGGTTGGAAGATCAAGTTACATGAAGACTTAAATTATATGTATCATCTTTAAACAGGTATTCAATTTAAGTGAACTAAGAGATATTTGTTGTGATTAACGTAAAGAAGGCTTATTAGCCATATTTATAAAGTTCACGAACGATTTTTAAAAGTAAAAATTAAATTGTGTAAAACTAATAACTGAGGATTTAGCATTTTTTTTCCTTGCTACATTATAAGCCTGAGAGTGCATCAGGTCTCATTGTAAGTTTAATCATCTGCGTAAAAGGTTGAATGGCATACAGGATGTTTTCACCATTTGTCTGTCCATTATTCTCAATGGCATTGCAATGTTTACGCTTTCTGCATCTCAGACTTCGGAGATAGAACCAAACCAAATTTTATATACAGTATTGTTTATGTGGGAGGCAATATACAGCCTTTTTGGTGCTTGAGTCCTTCTTTCCTTCATGGCTGCCTTTCCTCATGCCATCTACCGAAATATGTACTACCTTACTCTTTTCATCAAACTCAATTTCTATTCTATCTGTATGTCAGTACTGTTCTATCTTAACCTAACCCTTAGCTCATTGACTTCCCTTTACATTTCCACATCTCTGTAAAATATAGTTTCATATTTTCATATTTTTACCCTATTCACCCTACATTTGTACTAGTACTGTATTTAGAAATATTGTATTTTTTTTAGATATATGTAACCTGTGTGCATATAAATCTTGAAATATTATACTTAATATGTTTTGTGCTTGCAGGAGAAAACTCGGATGCAACAAAGTAGTTTTTACATTAACTTATAAATATTGATGATAGTATTCTCTTAACATTTAAGAGGGTTAGGATTATACTGTTGAATATCTCATCCATTGAGCACATCCTCTGCCTTATCTTCTGTTTTCCTCCTATTCTCCCTCTTGGTACTAGTTATTTCCAGGCTCTTTTGGTAGCTTCTATTTCCTCGTTATCCACATGTTTCTGTTGCAGTGATTTGTTGATAAAACTCAAGATACACAATGAACCATGTGAATTAATAAGTTTTGATGTAATTCACTTTTCACTGAGAGTACCTGTGAAAGACCTACTTTCATTTCTTAAAGATAAATTACAACTGTTAGATTTAACTATTCATGATACTTTTCTCAAATTGATAGAGTTATATGTATTGACAATGTGTGTTAAGAGCAAATGGGCAGTTTTACAAGCAAATATTTGGCATGGGGTATTGTCTTTCGCTCCTCTAGCCTGTATTTATATGGGAGTTTTTTGAGGCTGGATTACTACCCAATATAGGGTCTTTATTCCTCCATGGTATAGATATGTAGATGATGTTCTTTGTCTTTGGCCTAGAATCAGTGACCCATTTGAGTTTTTAGACAAGGTTAATGATATTGTCCCAAGTATCGCATTCAAATTGGAGTTTAAATAAATGGATCCTTCCATTCCTTGATATGCTTATCATTAGAAGTGGCGAATTTACAAATTTAAGGTGTACAGAAAGCTTACACAGGTAGACAGTTTCATACATTTTTCGTCACCTGAGTCTACCAAAATGTCAGTTTTTTCTGCTATGTTTTTGAGATGTTTGGTTTTTGTGAGCTGAGTTTATTGATGAAGAATTGAAACATTAGTTCCATTGACAAGAACTTGGGTAAGGTCCTCTGTTGTTGATCATTGTTTTGTGGGCTAAAAATCCTTTCGTTCTACTCAACCAGGCAATTTCCTACACGTAGAATATTTGACTCTGCCCTTTAGCAATGAATTTGTCCTGTTAGTTTGGTCCCTTAAAAATACTAAATATTAATGTTGTTTTCAGGTATGACTCGATTCATTACCAATATAAATAATGTAAATAGCCCAAGTTTGAATCTAAATGAAAGGTTGTTTGTATTCCCCATGTAGCTCAGAATCAAACAACATAAGTACAATATCAAAACAGCATCTTAAAGCAGTGCCCTGTTCGTTCATGTTGGAATAATAATCATCCATTGCTTGGGAAAAAAGCTTAGTATAAAATTATCATGTGTCAAGACTTCTGTTTGGGCTAGTTTGAAAATGGAATTAAAATCAATAAACCTTTAGTGATGGTCATCAGTTCAAAATTGATATTATGTTACATAAATTTATTTGTCAGTGGCCCAAGATTTAAAAATGCTTTGAAAACCTTTGATCTAGATGTATATTTATTTGTGGGTCCCTTTATTTTTGACCTCGGCTTGACTGGTCCGTCACCCCTTTCTCTTAAGCTCCTCTCGGTGTGTTGGTGAGGATTAGTGGATGACATCATGACCTGACCTCATGTTTAATAAGATTGCCCCTGTATATTTAAGGCCTCTCTCTGTCCATGTAATCCAGTTGCCTCTGAAGATGTCTTGAATAAAGATGAAAGTTTCTGGTAAGCTCCGTGCCTTTCCCTCCCGTGTGATTTTATCAATATATATATATGTCATATATTCCAGCTGAAATTTAATCAGGTCTAACAATTAACCAGGGTTTTAAATACCTGGTTGTAGTTAGTAGAACAGTTGTTATTCGAGGCTTCTCCTGGAGTGTGGAGATTTCTACTGTATTTTTTATTGTTTCTTCAATTCTGCTTCCATGTACATAATGTAAAACCTAATAGCTTATTATCTTGGTTTCTTACAGACTCTCGTACTGAAACACAATCCTTGCTTTAGGTATTATACGTGAGAGTGCCTCAAACAAACTGTCTGCATCTTGTTCAGCAACTCTAAAATGTGTTTTCGTAATTTGCATGAAGTGTTATGGGATTACAATAACTGGTATCACATCACATTTGCAGTACTTATTGCTAATTTTTCATTATATACTGTGAGGATTTTTTGCCTCGTCATCAGGAAGCCCTCAGGAAACATTTCTCCTGTAGTCGTGGTTCAAATTGCCCTACGATTTTTTTTCTTAATTCTGTTTTATATCAATGTGGAATGCATAGACTACACCATTTTATGTTCTTACAATTTTTTTTCACAATGCAGTACAGTACTGTTTGTTAATTTGATTCTCATTTTACAAAGTCTATATACCCTATTTCATTTGTTCTATATATTTAACAAATGGACATATTCAGTTTTAAAATTGCACAATTTGAAAATCAACCAAGGTTGTTTCTTATTGATTAATTGGCCAGTGAAAAATTAAAGTGATTTACGTGTGCTGCAGTATCTGCCTTCTGATTTTTTGTTGTGTTCTTACATACCAGATGTTGGGAGCTGTAGTACAACCAGCCAGTACACCATTTGTCGTGCTGAAAATAGTTAGTGAATTAGATATCTTACTCCATGCATCTTAAGTGTTAGACAGCTGATACTGATCACAACAAGAACTACAATATCATGACATTGCAAAATTAATGGTGGTGAGTATTTTTAGCCCCTATTAACTTTATTAGTTTATTGTAAACCGTAATTTGCTCTGGAGTTGTAACATTCATTTGTAGTCAATATGCCTGTACCCACAAGCACACTTTGGGCATAAAATTTTTCACTGGCAGTTGGTGACATTGATTATTGTATTTCTAACTTTCTAAGCTGATTTGCAACTTTAAATCTTCTAATTCCTATGTATGCTTGGGCTTTATTTTGAGTATAGTGTGCATGCAATTGCAGTCGGACAAAGTCCTGTCAGGCAGTTTTGCCTAACCTGGTTATGTGGCATGCATGGAACACACACAATAACATAGATCGAACAGACAGCCAGGCATGGTTGATGAGGTACTATGGAGAGAGACAGTCTGTCAACCAGGAAGAGACCTTTTTCCTTGTTCCCTGTACACCACCCTTCCCCATTGGAACTTACATAAGAACATAAGAGGAAACCTGCAGCGCCTATTGGCCTATACTGGGCAGTCCATTCTACACCCAACCCCTATTGCTCATATATCCATCCAACCTAGTTTTAGCTATCCAGCGTATTCGCCGAAGTTAATGACATGTTGTAACTTGTTCCATTCATCCACTTACCAGCCTTAGTATTCAGTGACCCACTGCCACATAGCAGTTAATCCAAACAGACCATGTCAAACTCACACAAGTTAAAATGTTTATTTTGTTGACTTACTTGTTTCACTGTCACGTTGTAGTTACTTACTCTCAGGTGATGAAACAGTAATGATTGTGTATGAAGAATATTCTTTAATTAATATTGCTTACTGCCATAAACTGGTTGCATCTATCTGAACCACGAACACACACTAAATTAAATTTTAAATCACTCTGTGGGCTGACAAAGACATGGTTCGGGCCGCTGGTTGCCCATGCCTGCTCTTTGGTTTAAAGTGCTTTCATGCCTAGATTGCCATGTTGCCAGCACTTTCAAGGAACAAACCAGTGAATACCATTAATATAATTATTTCAACCTAAATTGAATGATGAGAACCAATGTATTAGGTGCCGTATAAACAGCCTCACCATTACCGCGAAAGCACCGTCTGCTAGACACCTCGATGCACATCGTCTTTGAACTACACCATGCATCGATGATATGGAGATTTCTTAGTGGTGTCAGGAGGACAGGTATAAAAAATGATGCACAAAGAGATACTTAATTTCAATTTGAGAGGGTTGGTGATAGTTCCAGACAGCAGGGTGGCAGGAGGGAAGTGCTCGTCAATTTTGCCTCGCATTCTACTTACTGCTTAAAATGTTTTTTTGCCAACCAGTATACAAGGCCACATTTGAGATATTAACCTTACATATTACAGGGTTCTAAAATTTGAGAACAGAATACACAATGTGGAAACTCCCCATGACTGACAGACTCACCTCACATAGTTTAAATGTTGCTCTACATTCCAATTGATAAAATTGGTTCAAGTACATTGTTATATCTAGTCAGTGCAAAGGAAGGTTGCTGCCTGGTCCACTCCTGCTGTAGCTTCCACATATTTAACCATATTAGCTCATACAGTCTCAATGGGGTTCAGACTGGCTTTACTCAGTTAGTCAGCAGCTGGATGTGGTCTCTGTGTTCGGTGAACCATCACGCAACTCTGCTGACGGTGTGGATAAGGTATCGGGTCCTGAGATAAATTGAAACAGAGGAGTAGAAATCAAGGTCATACGGTTTATACTTATTAAATATTTTTTTAGCTATTAATTGTATTATAAAATGTCATAACGTTATATATGTATAGGAATATATAACAAAACTTTAACTGCATGAATGATGTGTGCTCAGGGTAGGGCAGGGTGTGTGGTCGGACTGTTGGCGAGATTACCTCTTTAAAAAATTCTAGATATTGCTCAAGTGGTGAATCTATTATTTATTTCGCCAACTCACCCACACTGTTGAGGTTGATCCAGCCACATGTTTATGGTCACATGGCTTCTTGATAAACATGTTGCCTGTTATACGTGGTGTTATCAGGTCTCCACCAGTGAAGCGCGCTGTAGAGTAGGTAGAGTTGAAAAGTTGTTTTATCGGAGAAAATAACTCTTGCCCACTAGTCAAAGTCCTCCCCACGTTTGTAACCTGTAGTCTTCCCAACTCCGTTCTAGCCTTTTCCTACAGTGAAACCCGTTGTAGTTGGTGGAATGATTGAGCAGTTGCTGTATGACTATGTGTCATATCTTGATAAGTTAAAGGTTATGGTGAATGGCATGAACTGTCCTAGAATCGTCATTTCCATATTAGAATAAACTATCATGTGCAATATTATGAGACTGGCATCATTAATACCTTCAATAAAAGCAAAAGGAGGAGGATAATATACCCACACTCTCTTCAGCCACATTCTCTTATGAACCTCTCTACTATGAATAGTAAAACTTTGATAACTCGCCATGTATGGGGTTCTGTGCCATTTGATCCCAAATTCCGACTTATCTCCCCTCTCCCCTCAAAAAATATTGGGAATAAAAATAGCTTATTATACCTATACGTATTTGCTGGTTCTTAGAAGGTTACATTTACTAATGCGGTAGAGGGGTATTGTGGGCTTACTGGGGTTTGTAGGTGATGCAAGCGAATGAGGTAGGTGGCGTGGGGATGGTGGTGGCGTGGGGGTATTTGGGTGATGGGGGTAGTTATTGGCTTACACAAACGGTATTAAGCAGTGCAGAACTTATGTATATTACTATAATTTGGTCTTTTATACAAAATAAGGGATAAATTTTAACACAAATTATTTTTTCTCCTATATAGTTCAAGTCTGGTATGTAAAAAACATGTAACTTATATTACAGTCATTCCTTGGTTATTCGTTTGTTGTCATTTCCATCAATCTTACACCTGCTGTTACTAAGCTTTTTACGAAGTGAGAATTTTGTTTATCAGTGGTTGCCTCCAGGTGTTTTTACTCATTTTGCTTCACCTCATCTATTGAGGATAAAATCTTTCACCTTTGTTAATATGGCATTTGCTGTAATCAGACATATCTGTTGCTCAATAAATGCAACCCGTTTAAATTTAATTCTGTGTCATTACTAGGGAATGGCGGAGTCTCAGTGCTCTAAGATTGAGGCGGAGGGACTTTCAGGCATGCTGGAGTGCGATGAGAAGCGGACTCCTCGGGGGAATAAAATAAAGAAAGCACAGCTACGTTTTTTGTGGACTACGGTATTGGTATTCCCTTTTCATCACTGTAATAAACCTAGCCATGCTTTAACATGCTGTCTTTACCATAACATAATCTTATATTTTGGCGAGAATTTAGTTTATCACGGTTGCCTCCAAGGAGTTATTGTTACCTTTTGCTTCTACTACATCTATTGAGGATAAATCTTTCACCTACAAATTGACAATAACACATTTGCTGGATGAAAATGGATGGAGTAACAAAACTTGCGTTTGTCAAACACAAGCACTCACACATACCCACTCATGCTGACTGACTTGACCTCACTTGCTGGCATGTTTTACCAACCATAAAGACAGTTGGAAACTTCAACATCACTCCAATTGATCTGGATGTTCTAACTGTAATCAGACATCTAAGTTGCCCCAACAATTGCAACGTTGGTTAGCGAGTAGTCTCCTTCTGGATAATGTTTTTTAATTCAGGGGAATATCACGGACATTAATATATCTGAACAATCAGCTTCCAGTCATCTTAATGTTATGAAAGTTATAACAATACTTAAAACGTTAAACCATCATCGGCTGTCGTAAGAGTTCTCTTCCTTTGATCTTTCACCCTCTACTGGTAGTCAAACAAGGATTTTTGCTTTATGCTGGATAACCATAAGGCTCACAGGGGGAATTGCATTGAGTTCTGATCCTTCATTCCTAGCCAGCATCTTTCCATCTTTTCAACAAGAACCGAGTACTACTTGTCTTTGTTGCACTCGGAAACTACCACTTCAGCACTAGCCTTAATCTTGTCGTATTGGTCCGGATAATGCGCACTGTTGTGAGGGGTTTAAACCTAGGTAGCAACTATTTCTACCACCACGTTCCACATTTCAAAATGGGTTAAAAACTCCATTTTTGTAGCTAGGTTAATGGTCTTATGTTTGCTTCCGACACTAGCATCAGTAGCACTTGATGGGCATGAAGCCATTTGGAATGGTTTGGGGTATGGGATTCTGAGCAAAAACACTTCAACTCATAAAATATATCACCAGAAAAACATTGGAAGGAAACCACTCATACCCTTCATAAAACCTAAGCTTTACCATGACAACAATTATATTTTATTTCTTACAATACCTTCCTTGCACTAAATTCTTCTTCTCTTTTTTACTCTGAAGAAAAAAATCATCCCATGTGTGTATGCAAATTAAGATATAATTTTTTGTTGAATATTATTAAATTCAGATTTAACACATGTAGGTGTGAAGGTTGTCTGTAGATAGAATGTTAGGTTGACAGAGTGTGTGGCATCTCCTTAAGAAAGAGTTACTGGAGGATCAAGGTGTCAGGGATATGCATACAGTACTGTATGTACATGTATAAGTTGATCTAGTGTATGGGTCAACCCCAAACTTTCTTTTAATTATATAAGACGACAATTCTACCCTTAGGTTTGAGGGATACTGATAGGCCTGAGTATGGGATATGATTATATAATATAACCTAGAAGTAAATATTACATTACTCTAGAGTAGAATTCACTGTTATCATATTGGGAACAGCCTTGGAAGTAATGTTAGCTAGTGTTAAGTAGCTAGCAATACCAACTGACTAGTTTTTGTAATACTGTATGTTTTGTCTTCACACTGTCTTTAGTATTTAAGCATAAGACACAGCAAACAGGTGAATGACACTATTAAGAGTGGTGCAGCGTCTCTCCTCAAACCTGCAAAATATAAACCCAGTGTGAGATTTTACTCCCTTACATTATTCTTTTTGAATCCTCACATTCCGGTATTTTCTGGGATTAGAAACACTTTCAGTTATATATCTATTCACATGCATGACGCATTATAGCATGACTGATCCGACCAAGTGTTGCAAGTCAGAAACTGCATTTTGTTTTTTGTTTTGCTCCTCTTTCTCTAGTTATTTGTTTTTAGATCTTTACATTCTTTGCTACGGTAATTTGCTTTACTTACGGTAAAAATGTTTGAAAAGAGAAATGCTAGTAACTTGAAATTCAATTTCCGACTTGGCAACAATGCCATCTACTGGTGTATCACCTTAAATAATAAAAAATTGAGACTGGTCATACAATGTGAGTGTGAAATGAATGTTTATTTGTCTGCAGTAGTATAATTACTGGAGTAATGTGGCATATGAATCCATAAATGAATGGCATTATGCCATTGATGTACAGTACAGAAGAAGGAATCTGCTGGCAAGCTAGCCTACAAGAAAGAAACTTATCGATAGACCTACAGTACCTTACCCTACGGGCGTGTCGTAAGATTAGCCTACCGTTAGGTTAAGAGCTTAGCCTAATACAGGCATTGCATAGCTTATTAGTACTACCTAATTGGTAAGTACAATGCTTATTGAGTACTAATTGGTAAATCTTTTTTCATGATTTAAGACAACAGGTGCCCCACTCATCCCCAACATGCACAGATTTCAACCCTTTAAAAATACTGCCCATGTACAGTTGGACCCACTATATGCTGTACTGTAATGCACTTTAAATTGCTCCTTCATATTTTTCTCCAGGTATCACACACCCTTGTGAGTCGTACTATGTTACATTGTATTTTTATATAATTTTTATATAGTATACAGCATATAAATTTTAATTTCTTATTACCTGAAGTCTGCAATGTTTTCTAGTTTTGTATTTAATTTTACTGTGTTGCATGACAAGAATATTATCTTGTATTCAGATCCTTGTCCAGCACAACTTCAGTTTTCTGGGTAAACTTGAAAAGGTTTAAAAAACTTTATGTCTTTCTCATTTCTTTGCACGGTACTCGGCATTTTATCTAAAAAGTATTTAGTTGTATTTCTTACTTACTTTATTTGTTGCAGCACATCTCTCTCACATTCAAGGTCAGAGAACACAACAGAATGAGAACTTCGAACAGAGTTTGAGAGGCGTAAAGATGTTGAGTGAACAACTGGCTCAGAAGGTAATGATAATGTATATGGTGAATTTGATAGGAAGATCCATTATAGGTATGACACAGAATAACACAATAAAACTAATTATCCTCCATTTTATTTATATTACAATTTACAATTGTAATTTGTTAATTCCTTTGCAAATAAATTTTTTAATGTTCTTTTATCAGCCTGACCAATTTGTGATTTTTTTATTGTGTTATGGGATGTCTTGGTAGTGAAAGTTCTTATCATTAGGTGTCAGGGTTGCTGCAGCTGACGAATGGACCTGGCTGAAAACACAAAGGAACCATAGACCGTCTAAATAATCTCAAGCAGCAGTTCTGGATGAAGAACTTATTAACTGGAAGCGGGAACAGCAGATGGCAGGAAATGGAAAACCTTTTAACCAGAATAAACTTGACCAGATACAAGATTGGTGGCGTGATTATGATTTTTTATATCATCACTGTTGCAAGGTAATGTTAACCTGTCTTAATCATCATCATTTTACAGCCATTTTATAAGCTTGCATAAAGTAGCTGCAATTACCTTATGAGCTGTTGGGTTAAACTGAATGGGATGGCCTACCTGCTCACCACTACAAACCCAGGTACTGAAGCACTGTCTTTTTTTTTTTTTTTTTCATGGGGATTAGCCCACCGGGCACAGGTCACTGACCCTTGGGGCCTGAGGCGAGAGTGTAATATATATATATTAATTCATAGTAAATAAAATTTATAATAAAAAATAAAATTTGAAAATAAAATAATAAATTAATAATGATGAGAATAATAATAATAACAACTTACTGTAATAATAATAATAAATACAAAAATGAAAAAATTTTTAAAATGAGAAACACTATATATGTACTGTATAGTGATCCCCGGTTACTGGAATTTGGTTGCGAATTACCTTCAGAATCTTTCAATTCGATTAACGAACAAAATTGGGTTAGCGAAATCCTTACAAAATCGTGTCAACATGTTTTCACCTGCTCACCAGCTGGAGTATTAGTCGCCAATACAGTAATGCGATTTTGGGGCTTAAATTAAGTTACCATTTGAGTAAATATCAAGAAGGTTGTACTATTGATAATTTTCAAGTCTTATATTAAAATTTTAGTCATTTTAACAATTATTTAACATAATTGAAGTACAGGGAACTAGTTTTTAGCATGCCAAACAGCCACTTGACTCACCCAGAAGGCGTCAGTTTGTGTCTCTGTTCAGTGGAGGAAGCATCTTGCTTGAGACTCTTGAACATAAACTATTTTATGTTTTACAGTACAATTATTGGTGATTCTGAAATTTATTTAACATATTGACAATATATAGTGCAGTGCAGTGTTGATTTAAAATAATCTTGAATTACACCAAGTGAACTTAAAATTTTATGGGTGAAATGGATGAAGCATGGGGTGATTTCTCTTTCACCCCACTGCCTTCACTTCTCCCTTCTCCTCCACCCCACTTCTAATTCCCATCATCATCATCAACCAGGAGCCTTCTACATGCACACCTCAAAGTAAGTGTACTTTACTTTTATTTTTAGTTTGTATGTAATTTTCAGTGAGCTGGTACCAATTACCAAAATCCCATTGAAACTGGTTTAGGTTGTGACCTTCTGGAGCAATTGTGTTAGATTAACGGGGACTACTTATGTTGTGTTGTCAATAGTAAGAGAAACAATTGAGACCCTGTAATTGTGAGTAGGCGAAATCAGATCAGCAACCTGGGACTTGGTCACAATTTTCATGGTGCCATATGGCAGCAGGGTCTACCATTAGACTATACATTATTCTTCCAATATCTTCCCAGGCAGTAGTGCCTCCCTGTTTAGTAGCTGCCTACTACCTATACACTATCTCAGGAAATACAGCATAGACCAGACTTTCATCAGCTGTAAGAAACCAGGGTAAAGGACCTGATAGAGAGAAGTTGCAATACCACAGCATAAGAGCTGCCATAAAGTAATTGCTAAACCATGTAGCTTGGAAAGTGGCCATAAAATGATGATGATATCAAGTGATATTAGAAGTTATACTTATAACTACACATTGCAAAAATGGTGTTATAAAACAAGCATTAGAAAAGGTAGAACAAATGAATGGAAGAGGGTTGTTTTAAGAAAATATCTGCCAATGTATGTTTTATGTGTAATGTATCTTCAATACATTTTGTAGGATATACAGTAAAAGATATTTATACAAGCTTGATTCATGTAAGGCCAACAATGAATGTGCATAGTTATATTTTTGTACTGAAAGCAAATTAAATGCAATAGAAAAAGTTGAAGGAAATAATGTAATAAGCATCAGTGCAGACAATGGGCCCACATTGAATGTTGGCCAGTATAGACAGGCAGTCCACTTGCTGTCACAATTTCAACACCGCCTGACAGTCATGAGTAAATACATTTTCTGGTTCACACGCAAATATTGGATTCGATGCTTTCTCTCTTTTTATTTTTACAAGGATTGGGTGTAGAACCTCAATAAAACAACAGTAAAAGAGTTAAAAGTTGTTCCAGGTAAATTTTGAGACAATGATGTTAAGTATGGGGCATGGGAAACCCTATATTATTATTATAGTACAGTGACCCCTCCGTTAACGAACTCATCCGTTCCAGAAGGTCGTTCGTTAACCGAAACCATTGTTTCAATGGGTTTTTGGGTAATTGGTTCCAGCTCACCGAAAATTTCCTAAATTCAACAAAAATGGTAGAAAAGTTCACTTACTTTGAGGTGTGTATGTAGAAGGCTCCTGGATGATGATGATGATGATGGGATTTAGAATGGGGGTGGAGGAGAAGGAAAAAGAGAAGGCATTGGGGTGGAAGAGAAGTCACCCCATGGCGCCATTTCACCCATAAAATTTTAGCTCTCTTGGCGTAATTCAAGATTATTTTCTTTAAATCAACACTGCACTGCATTATATATTGTCAATATGTAAAATATATTTCAAAATGACCAATAATTTGCTTGGAAACACAGAAAAAAGCGTTTAGTTGAAGAAAGTCTCAAGCAAGATGTTACCTCCAGTGAAAACAGAGAGAGACTAACTCCTGTTTGCTGTGTTAAGAGGCTGGATGCTGCGCATTAAACTAGTCACTTTACCTTCAGTTATGTTCAATAATTGTTAAAATGACTAAAAAATTGAATATTAAACTTTTAAAATTATTGAATAGTATAAACTTCTTGATATTTACTAAAATAGTAAGGAATTTAAGCCCTAGAACCGATAAATGTATTGGCGGACTGATACTAAAAGCTGGTTGCCGGTCAGTGCAAAGCGAAAAGCAACATGTTGAGATCCGAGTTCGTAAGAACCCGTTAAACAATTTTTTCGTTGACCCGAATTGAAGATCATATGGAAGGCAGTTAGATTGTCGAAATTACGTTAGCGAGGTGTTAAGTTAAGCGAGGTCACTGTATTATATTTTTTATTTGGAGAGTGCTGTACATATTGTTAAAGACAGTGTCTGAGAGCTGGAGAGCGAGGAAAATTATGCGTGAAAAACTTAAGAAGACTTCATAAGATAGTACTTTCTTTAATGAATAGATGGCAAACCGATTTACAATTTATGTAGATCTTTAGAGTTTCTTCGAGAGATGATTATACAGTTCATTTGTAAACCACAGAAAACAATATGTCAGTTTGGTAATAATATTCTTATGATCTTTAGTACAATAATTATTTTTTTAAATTATTGTACATATGATTAAACATACCACATACAGTATACTTTTATCTGTAATATACAGTACAGTAGAACGTCGATACAACACAAGATACGTTCCAAGGGAGGTCGCTTTAAACCAAATTCGCACTAAATCGAAGTGTTGTTTCAATGAAATAATTTAGTTTGGCACTTGAGAGAAACACAAAATACTAAAAAGACTGAGAGTCGACCCAGTTGCACCTCAGCCCATCTCTTAGATTAAACAGAACATTGTTTTTTGTAGTATTATGTTAACAAACACTCATAAATCAACATAGCTAAAATTATGGGACGTGAAATTGTCTGTTTACTAGTGATAAGCTGATGGGAAGAGTGGGGGGGGAGTGAGGTGAGGTGAGGTGACATGACATGTTTGACAGTTGCTGCCAAGGTCTAGTGCTTATTTATTTATCTGTCCTTAAGAGTGACTTTAAGTTTTCTCTTATAAAATGTTACTGAACTGACATGTTCTAATTAATTTTATTGCAGAGGGCTAAAAAAAATTTCTCTTGTGCAAAATATATGACGTTTACATTCAAATTATTTGCCGTCTTGCAAGGATTCTAGCAATGCAAATTACATTCACCTAACTTTAATTTGTGATATTATATAAGATAAAAACTTAAACCCTAATACCACCAAACCCTGGCTGGGAAGATGGGGGAGGTGACATGTTTGACAGTTGTGCCGAAGGTCTAGTGAAGTATTTATTTGTTTATTTATGTCCTTTAGATTGAGTTTTTGTTTTTTATTTATAAAATGTCACAGAACTGACCGGGGAGAATATAATTTACATTGCTGGAATTCTTATAAGGTATTGATTAATTTGAATATAATCAGGCTATAGTTTGCACTCGACAAAATTTTAGTAATCGTTTAGTACAGTATTTTGAGTACATGTACAGTACAGCTTTGGCCTTAGGACAGTGTAGCGTGCCCAGAGAAACATTAGGCGCGAATTTTAAAATATGATGCACCAGATCGACTCGCGCAAAATAGGAAAGATTCGCTTTAAATTAAAACATTGTCCTTAATTGTTGGTGTCCCTTTAAATCAATAATCTTAAATTGAATCGCTTTAAATTGACGTTCTACTGTACCTGTAATTGGAAAATATAAGCGATGCTACAGTTGCATATGGTGTTGACTGATATAACTCTGTTGAAGGATTGTATTTATTTATTTATGTATGTTTATTTCTATTTAGGTGTGAGGCATTAGCAGAAATAATATGGCTTAATCGCTTCCAAATAAAAGAATGTGAACGGCACCAGACAAAAATACCCATCACTCCACCTGGAGGCGTTGATATGCTGCCCACTCTGAACTCTCACATTACAAGGCTCTTGTCCTCTCTTGTCACAAGGTAAGTAATTTGGGTGTTCTGTCCTTCTATATATTTATTAGTCTATCTACTTGTGAAACAGAGTATCAGTCATTACTATCTCTTTCTGTTCATCAATCCATCTATCTGCAATCAGCTGGCTTTCATTTGCCAACTGGAAAAAATCCTTAATAAAGTTTCCTCTATACATCTCTATCCTTGCTCAGATCCTGAGGATCCTTTGCACAGTCTTGGTAATTCTCTTTTGGTCTCTCCATTTTCTCATTTTATCTTTCATGCATCCACAAACATCCATCATATAATTCCTTTTTTACATTTGGCCAAACTGTTAGTGATAGCATTTATCATTGTTAGATTTTGTATTTCTTATTGTACTGAATGTGGAAGGAAACACTCATAACCACCTAGAACTTTCATTTGTCTTTAAGCTGTGAGTGGAATTGAAAGAATGTACAGTACATTACACAAAATAGATAAAGTAAAACCCCGCTTTACGCGGTTTCACTTTACTCGTTTCCATGTTTACGCGGTACCCTGCCAAAACCGGAATGCTCACTTTCCACGGTGTGTGTACCCTTTTATGCGGAGAGCGGCGCGAGCAGGGTGCGCACAAGGTCGCCCAGTCATCAAAACATTACCGAGTTCTTCACCCGCCACCCACCACAGCTGGCCCAAGTCAGTGATAGTGATAATGATAGTGAGGATATGGACTTTGAGGGGTTTGACAAAGAGGCCCTGCAAGCCTCTGTGGTGGACAGTGATACAATTGATACAAGTGATACAGGTGAGGGCCAATAATCTGCCCTCTGCCTCGGAACCAACCCCCGATCCCCGTGTGCCCAGCCATCTTTTCTACTAATGTAAGTGTTAAAAAGCCTAATATTATTGATATTTATCTTAATTATTAATTGTGTGTGCATACCATCATAAAATTAAGTAGTTATTTTTACTACAACGTAGGTATTGTGTCTGAAAAAGTGGAGTTTGGGGGTCGGCCCGGTCTCTATTTCAATTAATCCCATATGTTGTGTTGTTCGCTTTACTCGTTTCTCACTTTACGCGGGCCGCCGTGGGTTCAATTGACCACGTAAAGTGAGGGTTCACTGTAATATGATAGACCCGGTAAAACTGTAGATATTTTTATTTTGGAACTTAAAGTTTGTGAACTTCAGGGTTCTTTGTTTGAACAATGTTAATGAGCCACAGTCTTCCTTGGTAAGGCTGAGAAAAGAGATTCAATCTCCTGTTCAGATAGTTGTATAATTTTTCATGAAATTAACTCCCTAAAGACCGCAACAGTTGTATGGTGCTGTTTAATTAATTTTCACTCTTGTTATATAGCAAAGAATTAAAAGTTATCCAGTTTTGTATTGATGTTAATGTGAGAAGATGTTGATGTTTATCTCTTTATATCCACATGTAGATTTTTTAACACTCATTTAATTTTATTGTTGCAAACACCTGGCAATAGGTTTGTTTACGTGATTGGAAAAGAAGCATTTAGAAATGTGTAGCATGTGTGTCAAGTGTTGTTGGTGAGTCTGCAGAGCTTGAAGATTTGAATTTGGTTAGTGTTTGACATGTTTGGGAAGGGTTTTTACATGTATCCATCCTTTTTAAATTTGTTCAGGTTGATGATTGTTACCTGAGTTTTAGTTTCATGGATTGACCTTATTAAACATGAGGTCAGGTCATAATCATGATATCCACTAATCCGCACACCAACACCAACACACAAGTAGAGGACCTTAAGAGAAAGGGCGACGTGACTAGTCAAGTTAAGTCAGGTCAAAAAATATGAGACCCACTAAATATCTATCCTACATCTAGCTCCAAGGTTTTCAAAGCATTTTTAACCTTGGGCCACTGACAAGAAAATTTATGTAACATATTATCAGTTTTGTACTGACCATCATTAAGGTTTATGGAATTTAATTCCCTAATCAAACTAGCTTCAACCAGAAGTCTTTCTGTGACACATGATGATTTGTAAACTTCTAAGCTTTTTTCCCAATCAATGGGATGATTATTATTCCTAACATGAACGAACTGTGCACTGCTTTCAGATGCTGTTCTGATATTGTACTTATGCTGTTTGATTCTTAGTTGCAATGCTTTCCCAGTCTGTCCAACATAATTTCATTACATTTGCTACATGGAATACAATAAACACTTCCATTTACATTCAAAGTTGGGCTATTCTTGATTAATACTGTATATTGGTAATGGTCGAGTCATACTTAAAAACAACATTAATATTTAATAATTTAAGGGACTGAACCAACGGGACAAATTCATTGCGATAAGGCAGAGTCAAAATATTCTTAAGTGTAGGAATTTGCCTGGTTTGAGTAGAATGAAAGGATTTTTTTAGCCCTT
Organism: Homarus americanus; assembly: GCF_018991925.1. Lineage (NCBI taxonomy): Eukaryota > Metazoa > Arthropoda > Malacostraca > Decapoda > Nephropidae > Homarus > Homarus americanus. Next base: position 43,959 of record NW_024730579.1, read on the forward strand.
TTAAAACAATGATCAACAAACCCTGAAGGGTACCCAAGTTTTAGTGCAATGGAACGAATGTGTTTCAATTCATCGTCAATAAATTCAGAGTCACAAATACGCAGACATCTTAGGAACATAGCAGAAAAAACTGACATTTTGGTAGACTCAAGGTGATTCGATAAAAAGTGAATGAAACTGTCTACCTGTGTGGGCTTTCTATATACCTTAAATTTATAGTTTTGGCCATTTCTCATGATAAGCATATCAAGGAATGGAAGGGATCCATTTATTTCTCTTTCAATTTTGAATGTGATACTAGGGACAATATCATTAAGCTTGTCTAAAAATTCCAATGGGTCACTGTTTCTAGGCCAAAGACAAAGAACATCATCTACATATCTATACCATGGAGGAATAAAGTCCACTATATTGGGTAGTAATCTAGACTCAAAAAACTCCATATAAATACAGGCTAGAGGAGCAGAAAGACAATTACCCATGCTCATGCCAAATATTTGCTTGTAGAACTTCCCATTTGCTCTAAACACATTGTCAGTTACGCATAACTCTATCAATTTGAGGAAAGTATCATGTTCAATAGTCAAATCTAACAGTTGTAATTTATCTTTAAGAAATGAAAGTAGGTTTTTCTGATACTCTAGTGCAGGGGTCGCCAAACTTACCGGGCGAGGATCCGCCCGCGACGTCAGTTCATCAGGCCCGCCGACGGTACTTGAATTTGCTTGATAAAACGTATGGAACACGAGACGTTGTGATACAATTTAAATTTAAATATTATGTTTAGAATACTAGGAGATCTTCACGCGTAAGGAGACCTCCTGACTGCTATGTGCCTTAAATTTACTATTTTCAATTTTAAATTATTGTATCTAGATTTTCTTGTTTATTGTAATGTTTGCTTATTTCGCGCCATCCCAAGTCCTTCCCCGGCTCGTGCAAGTATTGAACAGAATGATTATGCGGCCCGCGCTCGTCATTCTTTCAGTTATCCGGCCCACTGTGAAAAACGTTTGGTGACCCCTGCTCTAGTGAAAAGTGAAATTACATCAAAACTTATTAATTCACATGGTTCATTGTGTTCTTGAGTTTTATCAATATTTTGACCTGTCTTAACTTGACTAGTCACGTCGCCCTTTCTCTTAAGCCCCTCTACGTGTGTGTTGGTGTTGGTGTGCGGATTAGTGGATGTCATGATTATGACCTGATCTCATGTTTAATAAGGTCACCCTGTATATTTAAGCCTCTCTGTGTCAATGTAATTCAGTTGCCTCTGAAGATGTCTTGAATAAAGACAGAAGCTAAGGTGCTCCATTGTTTCCCTTTTCCTGTGTGATTTTATCAATATATATATATACAATCAACACCTCAACCCACCAGGATTGAACCCACGGCCCACAGCCCATGACTGTGACAGATTTGGTAAACGCGTTACTCTGACCATCAACGTGATGGGTAGTCCCCATTAGAGGTTCCGCGGCGCCGCCAAACGTTGAACAGGCTTTGTGTGAAATATAACAGAGTCTAGGACTGCTTTTAGTATCCTGGTGGTCCAGCAGTTAGCGTTCCCGGTCACAGTCATGGCATGGCCGTGTTCAACAGTAATTAGTGTTGATTATGTATAAATCCGTGTTTTGGGCTAATGAAAATATATATATATATATATATATATATATATATATATATATATATATATATATATATATATATATATATATATATATATATATATATATATATATATATATATATATATATATACATACATACATACATACATATATACATATACAGTATTACCCTCGCAGCGGTTTTACCAGCGTTTTATCCATATACGCCAGTGCCTGCCAAGTGAACTTTCACTTGCACGTATTTTTTTCCACATATCACAGCGGTGAGTGTCGCTAAGAGCTATTTTAGATTTGCCCACCCACACCCTGCCTGACTGCCTGTTTTAGCTCATAAAATTCATACAAATCACCCGGTCAGAATATAATTTACATTGCTGGAATTCTTATAATTTGATGATCATTTTGAATATAAACATCATATATTTTGCATTAGACATACAAATTTTAAATAAAATGTTTTCTGAGTAAATATGTTATCTTTTGTGCAAAATATATGACATTTATATTCAAAATATTCCTGGTCTTACAAGGAATCCAGCAATGTCAATTATATTATCCTAACTTTAGTTTGAGGTATTATTTATTAAAATTTAGTGGTTATCCCACACATCTCCTTGGGACGGTTGGTGGGGGGTGGGGAGGAGGGAGGGACCGACCGACCATCTGTTACCCTGTGAAGAATTATTTTTTTTTTTATTAACTGAAGATATTTGTTTTAGCTCATAAAATTCATACAAATTATCCGGTCTGAATATAATTTACATTGCTGGAATTCTTATAATTTGATGATCATTTTGAATATAAACATCATATTTTTGCTTTAGACATACAAATTTTAGATAAAAATGTTTCTCAAATTAACTATGTTATCTTTTGTGCAAAATATATGACATTTATATTCAAAATATTCCTGGTCTTACAAGGAATCCAGCAATGTCAATTATATTATCCTAACTTTAATCTGAGGTATTATTTAATACAAAATGTTAAAATTTATTTTTTTCACCCCACATCTCTTGAAGGGAGGATTGGTGGGGGTGGGGGGGAGGGTTGGGACTGACCGCGCGGTTGGAAGAGGGGGGAGGCAAGGTGGGGTACTTTGATTGACAGATAGTGTCGTGAAGATGATTTTTTTTTTATTAACTGAAGATATTTGTTTTAGCTCATAAAATTCATACAAATTACCCGGTCAGAATATAATTTACATTGCTGGAATTCTTATAATTTGGTGATCATTTTGAATATAAACATCATATATTTTGCATTAGACATACAAATTTTAGATAAAATTTTTTCTCTGGGTAACTATGTTATCTTTTGTGCAAAATATATGACATTTATATTCAAAATATTCCTGGTCTTACAAGGAATCCAGCAATGTCAATTGTATTATCCTAACTTTAGTTTGAGGTATTATTGATTAAAATTTAGTGGTTTTCCCCCAAAAATTTCTCAGAGAAGGAAGAGCCGGCAGTGTAGTGTGAGAGGGGGAGGGAGTTGAGTCCATTATTTGAATGGACATTAACTTGGCGACTGTATTTCTCTATTTCTCTTAAGTATTAATTGTGTGCATGTACCATCATAAAATTAAGATGTTATTTTTACTACAACATAGTTATGTGTCTTCAAAAAGTGGAGTTTGGGGGTCGGGCCGGTTTCTATTGGAATTAATCCCATATGTTCTGTTGTTCACTTAACACGGGACCCTCTGGGTTCTATTGACTGCGTTAAGTGGGGTACAACTGTATATACATTGGTCCCGCGTTTAACGAACACAGTTGGTTCCACATAGTCGTTTGTTAACCGGAAATTTCATTAACTGAATCCATTATTTCAATGGAATATTGGGTAATTGGTTCCAACTCACAGAAAAAGTATATATACAGGTACTCCTCTACTTAAGAACGTTCAACTTACAAACTTTCAGAGATACAAACATCATCACTGAGGGGGTTACCTGCCAGAACAGGTGTTTAATGTGGATGAGACTGGATTATTTTGAAGAAAATTCCAGATAGAACAAACATTACCTAAGAGGAGAAGAGTGAGCCAGGTTTTAAGGCTGTATTAAAGGGTATAGCTGTACTAAATATCCATAATCTTTTCATTTTTTACAATATGTTTGGTATTTACAAGAGTAAAGTTGGACTTACAAACAAGCCTCAGGAACATAACTCGTTCGTAAGTAGAGGAGCACCTGTACAAAGTACTGTATACCGATAATAAAATTAACAAAACATTAAATATAAACTAAATACAGTACTGTACAGTACAGTATGGAGTACTGTATAATAATAAATAAAAAACAATAGAACACAATATTTTAACTTAGTTTGAGGTGTGTATGTCGTATTCGTGGCAGCTTTGTTTACATATCAAACAGCTGATTGTAGAGGCAGTCGATGATGACATGCCATATACCTTTACAAAGTGCCTTGGTTCTAATGCTTTCTTCATGTTTCATAATAATTTCTGCACTGTATATTATCAATATGTGAACTAAATTTCAGAATGACCAATAATTTTAATGTAAAAATGCAAAAATATTCAAGAGACCAACAAACTGGGTGTTCACTCCACTGTAAACCAACTGATAAGCGTTGGTTGGTGATTCGATCAGCTGATTGGCACACAAAAACTGTTCCCTGTACTGTATATATTATCAACAGTTAACTAAATTAGAATGACCAATAATTTTAATATAAAAAATGCAAAAATATTCAAGAGCACAACTTTCTTGATATTTACTCCACTGGTAACGAATGTAAACATAGAACCAATTACTGTATTGGCGGACTAGCCGATCAGCTGATGCGCACAACAAAGCGTGTTTCTCGTAAGGCTGTCGTTAATCAAAGTATTGTTCGTTAATGGAATTTAAAATCCTTGTCGGAGCTAATTCGTAAACCGAAATTTCATTAATTGGACCTTTCGTTAATGGAGGGACCGCTGTGTGTATATATATTGTATTTCGCGAGTAATATAGACTGGAAAGATTGCGCCAAATTCAAATTTGCCAAATGCAAATCCAAAAACTAATGGGGAAAATAACAGTATAGACTGGCCACTCTACATCAACCTCTGATTTTCCTGATTATAACCTCCAAATGATACAAATTCTGCCTTTATTGACCTGATTGTGCTTTCCGGAAAACCAGTAATCTTTCTTATCTCACTAGTTTTTAGGCTTTCCTCAAGTAACTTAATCACACGCTGCTTATCCTGCATCGAGTACTTGGCAAACTTAACTCCCTTATGATAGTCCCGCTTTACCTTTTCCTTATTTGACCGCTTAGGTGGGTCTTCCCATCCCCATCGGCACCAGTAGGACCCCCAGTAGAGGTAGAGGCCATTATCTTGACTCGACAGTTGGTAGCACCACCAAAAAAGGCACACAACAGCAGCCCGGGCGATCGGTAGGATGGCGAGGGAGTAACTGGTATCAGGGCTGTGACATCATACAAGACGGTGGCCAGCTTTTCCGTCTCGTGTACCGTGAGATGATTGCCAAATGGCAACCCAGTATTTATTTATTTTACTTATTATAATTATATTTATTTACTGTATCCTTCACATATATTGGTACAGTATAAAGGCGACACATTTCATCCGGGCAGTCATGAAACTGACTCAAGAGAAGTGCGTGGCTGCTGCCTGTATTCCCTGACGTCACACGGGGGGAGGGAGAGTGCGGCTGGCCAGTTACCAAAAAACATACTTATGCTGCAACATTAAATATTACAGCGTTCAGCTGGCTGGATCTCACGAAACTCACGATATTTTACGCCAAATACAAAACTCGGTTATATTAGGTAGTGCTCTCGAAATGATACCGCGTGAAGCATGAGATCTTACTGTACGTAAAACCTCAATAAATTGGACTTCAATATATTGGGTAACGGAAAACTGTTCTCGGAAGTTCCAGAAATTGCCCATTACATCATCTCTCGAACCCGGGAAAATATCCCTCATCCCCGTAATTTTCCGGTTTAACAGAAAAATGTTCTCAGAAGTTCCAGAAATTGCCCATTACATCATCTCCGAACCCGGAAAAATATCCCTCATCCCCGTAATTTTCCGGGTAATGGAAAATTTTTCTTGGAATTTCCAGAAAATGTGCCTGATTTTCATCTCTCAAACCCATAAAAACCTCCCCCATCCCTGGAATTTTCCGAGAATCGGGGAAGTTTTTCAGAATTTTCAGGAAAATTACGGCTTTGGGAACAATTTTCCGAGGGCCACATTTTATCCAGTGTTCGTAGTTTGAGTTTTTTAATGTTTGAATTTTTATTAAAGAATGCATCCAAAATTTAAGGAACCTACTGTATATATATGTACTACACAAAAATATTTCTCCTGTTTTAAGACAACAGGCATATGTAGGACACACACAACCCAAATATGTACTATACGTACTCGGTTTTCATTTGAATCAATTCTTTTATTTTCAGTATGTCTTTCACTGTTTTTCCCACTTTACCCCATGTACTTCCTCATACAGTTACCAGGGTACTGTCTTCTTACCAACTAGTGTTTTAGTTTATGTAATTTGCCTTCTGCATGCCAAACATAACTTGTTTTAGCAAGTATCTGCAACATTTAGACTTAATGTACTCACAACACACAGTTTGTAATGATAATGAAGAAGCTATTGACTAATTGTATCTGCATACACTCTCTTTTTAGCACATTCATCATTGAGAAACAACCACCCCAAGTGATGAAAACAAACACCCGGTTTACAGCAACAGTACGGTTGTTGGTGGGTGGCAAACTCAACGTGAACATGACACCCCCTCAGGTTCGGGTATCCATCATCAGTGAAGCACAAGCCAATGCACTGTTAAAGAATGATCAAATGAACAAAGGTGAACAGTCAGGAGAAATTCTTAATAACACAGGAACCATGGAATACCATCAGGTAGGGATGTAATTAGGTTAGACCAAGGAGGTTGAATGGATGGAGGCTGTGTTCGCTGTGTATGTAACAGAGACGTGTGAAGCCAGGCCGCCATCATGGTGAGGGCAACACAGCCACAGTTGCTGCAGCTACTTACGAACAAACATTGGTTGTAGATAACTCTGCAGGGTTTATACTATTGTTTTATTTATTATGCACATTATAGAGGGATGAACCAAGGAAGATGAAGTCACTGAGAGAAAAGCTCTTCCATATTAGTCAAGGCATCATTCACACTCAGTGACTTCACTTGAGGCAGTGGGTGCCGCCTCCATCCATTCAACCTCCTTGGGTTAGACTATCTTGACAATACCAGTCTTTCACTCCACTTGTGTTCCTGCTGAGGAACTGTTTCACTGTTGTGCATAAGTGTTTATCCAACTTTTTGTTTTGCAGTTTGTTATTTATATTTACCCAGTTTTATATACAGGTGCTCCTCTACTTATGATCGAGTTACGTTCCTGAGGCTTGTTTGTAAGTCCAATTTTACTCTTGTAGATACCAAACATATTGTAAAAAAATAAATGATTATGGATATTTAGTACAGCTATACCCTTTAATACAGCCTTAAAACCTGGCTCACTCTTCTCCTCTTAGGTAATGTTTGTTCTATCTGGAATTTTCTTCAAAATAATCCAGTCTCATCCACATTAAACACCTGTTCTGGCAGGTAACCCCCTCAGTGATGATGTTTGTATCTCTGAAAGTGTGTAAGTTGAACGTTCTTAAATAGAGGAGCACCTGTATATATAAACTTTCAGATGCATTGTAGAAGTAAATACAGCATTTTTAAAACTGAACCACAGTACTGTACTATCTCATGTTGATTCATTGAGTCCTTACATAGGTATTTTGATTTTAAATGAAAAAATTTGGTAATGGGGAAACTGCAGGACTGATAAGTAAAAGATATTGGAATGCGAAAAGTACTTTTAAACAAGCACCTGAACACACATATTAACCAAACAATTGTGAATCTGGAGATTTTTATATATTTTTTTAAATCAGAGAAATAATAATTCTACTACTGTATAGTAATATTACATGAATAAGGGAATACTTAATAAATATTTTTTTATTTATTTTTTTTTACTTTTTTTTCACCTTTAATGAAATAGATATGGTAGTACAATAATTATACTTGCTCATATAAATTAAATACAAGTTACAAGTATCCCTCAAGATATGAAAGCTTGAGTTATGAAAAATCACTTTAGCAGATTCTGAAAATTTTGTAATGAGTTATGAGATGTGGGAGTTTCCAGAGTTAAAAACTTGGAAGGAAATGTAAAAACCTTTTCCAACCTCCACTATAGTAAATCTTTAACTGTTGCTTACAAATTCAAGGTGGCGGCACACTGGGCACCTTTTTCCCAACATGTTGGCTGTTTTTGCTGGCCGCTGGTCTGACAGCCCAGCAAGCAGCAGGATTTCACCTGTTGCGAGAAATGGACAATGGTTTGACTGCGAGCTTTGCTGGCCGGATTTGTGCTCAAATGACCTTCATATTAGGTATTGAATATTAAAATAAAAATTTAACTGAATCATTAAACAAAAATATTTTTAAATATAACACATAAAACGATGACATGTTAATATTTATTCGTTACTTTAGAATTCTTTCGCGTTATTAACTCATTATTAAAGGTCTTCTTTGACCAGCCAGCCACCACCGCTTGTAAACAAACTTCACGATGGCTTCTTTAGCTTGTGCAGATGCCATACTTGCTTCAGCAATTGAAGAACTGTAGCACAATCCTGCAAGGCCTCAACTGTTGTAATGGGCTTCATGACGAACCTTGTCTAGATGCTTTGTTGTTGTTTTGGTTGCATTGGGCAGATGTATCAACAAAACATCCCAGTGTGACGAAAATGACTTTGTTTTGTTGGCCAGACCCTTGTTGGCACAGCACAGTTGAAAGGAAAAGTGCCCACTGTGCTGCCGCTTTAAGGAACACATTCCACTTTTAATTGCATCACTTCAAATTAACCTTTGTTTAAAAAATTTCTTTCCACCATCACTACTTTGAACAGTACCACACTTAGTGACAGAGTGCACCAAACATGATAGTCTGCTGCATCATTAATTCATATTTTCTTAACATAGTTGTTGTTTTTCTTTGTTTCCTGTGATAAATGTTTAACAATTCAATAATTTATCTTAAAATGTTTATAACTGGTTAATACTTACAAAAGGAATGAAAATAGCTAAGAAAATATCATAAGCATTAACCCTTAGTCTACTCTGCTCATGGATTAACCCATGTTGTATGCACCACCTCCACACTACTTTCACAATTCACATCAGCGCTCTGACAAACCATTTAAATTTGTATTCCAATTTTATCCAAAACAGTGCCAAAATCTCATTTCCAGATAAAGTAATTGTCCCTGTGGACATAGGATACATTTGGAGGGAGAAAAAGACGGAATATATTGTCTATAATGTAAATGTCAGGAAGAGAGTCAGAAAAAGGATAGCTAAGGTAATTGTTATAAGTAGGCATTCCCCAATTTACAAAAGGGTTCCATTCCTTAAAATCCTTTTATAAATTGAATTGCATTTTCCCCTAGACTCCCAGTTCCCATTACATAACATGTTTTTATTGACAATTTTTAGTGTTCACCATGCTTATAAGCCAATAATAAACATAATAAGTGAAATACATACAGTACAGTCTCAGTAACAATTATACTATATACTGTACCTGTTCTGTGCTTAAAAGAAATCAGATGAGATTGGAAACAAAGTGAAACAGTATGAAATGCTAAGCCAACATCCATAATAATTATATTACCATAGTAATACATTGACTCCCATTATTTAATTGGTGATACTTTCTTTTTGGGGAAAAAAAATCTTTTGACTCCTGATGAGTTATTGTGCCATTCTTAATTCCCGCTGCTTTGTCTACATGGCACGAACGCTGCCGTAAGTTAGCTGTCTCTACCGTACACTCCTGCATTCTTATGTGTTGCCAGCAATATGTACAGTCAGCCAAAGATGCACCAACCCCATCCTGGGTCTCATGCTCGCAATTTTACCTGGCAATACTTGGTAAAGTAAGGCTGTATATAAAGGTGATTGTGATTGGTGGATCTCTTTTTGGCTGTATCACTGTCAGGATAAATATTAAACAAACCAAAGGTAATTTTTTTTTAATAATAAACTATTCATTGTTATTTAAGGTCAAGAGAAGTTTCCAATTTTTCGTATATTTGCGTAAATAATGAAGAAAATTTTATTTATGAATTGGCAACTCAACTACAACCACAGCTGCCACAAGATTCTTACATAAAATTTTCTTCATTATTTAAACAAATATAGGAACATTTGGAAACTTCTCGTGACCTTAAATAACAATGAATGGTTTATTATTAAAAAGAAAAATTACCTTTAGTTTGTGACATCCAGCATGCTGCTGAACGTCTCGCCCAGCATCGCGGTGCGGCAGATTTCAAGGCTAGTTCTGATTGGTTTTGGCGGTTTCGTAAACGCCATGGCATCAGTAATAAGCCCGTGTGTGGTGAGAGTCTCAGTGCAGATCTTGAGGTTATAGAGCCTTTTTGTGAGAAATTGAACGAACTCATTCAGTCTGCCAAATTTGAAAAATTTCAGCTTTACAATGCAGACGAAATCGGGTGATTTTGGAAGGCAGTTCCAAAGAACACACAAGCGGAAAAGAAATCTTCTAGCCAACCTGGTCGGAAATTGAATAAACAGAGTGTGTCTGGGCTATTTTGCGCCAACGCTGATGGCTCACATCGGTTGAAACCTGCGATGGTGGGGATGTCGAGGCAGCCTAGATTGTTAAAGGATGTAATGCATAAATTACCAGTGTACTATTATAATAACCCTTCTGCTTGGTTCACCCGCGATATTTGCTTGGACTGGTTTCTGAAAACTGAAGTTGAAATAAGAAAATTTCAAATAGAAGAAAAGGAAGTGAAGCCAGAGGATGTGAAAGCCGTTATTTTGTTGGATAATGCTCCTGCGAATCCAGATGTTGAGAGCTTGACCAGCAGCGACGGCAAAATAAAGTGTATGTTTATGCCTCCCAAAACAACATCTCATATCCAGCTGATGTATCAAGGCTGCTGTTAAGAGGATAAGCGAGGTGAGCGTACACTTGAAAACATACGCTCATATAGCATGAAGTCATGTGTGTTTAATCTAGCCAGAGCATGGAAAAATATGAAGCAGTCAACCTTGCAAAATTGCTTGAAAAAACTTTTGAAAGAATAAGAAGTTGAGTTTGATTTTGAGGGGTTTGAAAATGATGATTTTTGTGAATGCTTACGTCTTGCAGGGGAGCATCAAGTTTGTTCTAATGACATCAGTGAATGGTTGGAGGCTGATGATGGCGACCCTGGTTACCAGATACTGTCAGAAGCAGAAATTGCTGCCAGTGTTCAGAATCAAGGCGATGATGAAGATAATGATGATGTTGAGACGAGTAACTTTAAAGGTGAAAAGCTGTTTGATATGCATGACTGGATCGACCGTATAATTGGACACATAGATTACAGCAATGATCCTGCCTTCCATCTGCACTACGAACATTTACGTACATTGAGAGTTGATTATAAAAGGGCAAAATCAAAAATTCAAACAGGTGAAGATTGATACTTTCTTTAAACCTAAACCCTCTAAAACACCATCATCAAGCGAGCCTGGGCCTTCTACCTCAGCTAGCCCTCAACCCTCCTCCTCAGCTGATGCTTCGAATAATCATGCCGATGATCCACTTGTCATGTCAATAGACGAGGGTGATTCAGATAAGTAATGGTCTACATAAAACTACAACACAGTGGCTCTACTGTACAGGCATTCATGGAAGGATTATGGTACTGTAAACACTATTTTATTCTTTTCTCCGGTTTTTGGATATTGCTTATGTGCCGTACAGTATACTTCATTCAGAAAAGTTTTGTAATTAAAGTATTATGTTCTTTGACTTTTCCTTTTTTTATTCACGGTTTCTGTGCTGGTTCATATTTATTTACTGAAGTGGTTAATGTTTTAAAGCAAATGCTATTGAAATATGAATGGCAAATGAACAAAAATGAATAGAGGGACTTAAATGAGGTAGGTTAGGGATAGGTACAGGTACCTTAAAAATGTATGTTTTATTTCCGTAGTCTTTATTTACTATTAACCGACCTTTCAGATTATCCGTTGGCCCCTTCCCCCCATATGTGAGCTGTTAATCGAGGTTTTACTATTCTTTTCATCTTTTCAGTAGATGAAGCTGCAGATGATATGGCTTCCATTGACCATTTTTTGGACACCGGGATGCAGTTTTGTTCAAAATTAGAATAATGCAATTGACTAGTAACACCAAGCTGGTTTAATCACAAATTGGTGTCATCATCAGGCTGTGCAGATTAGTAGAGCCCAGTTGCTCGACCATTCCCAGATTAGGGGCCGGCAAGTGATTTTTCATGCTCAAGTGGTCTGGCACTTGCCTTGCGGACAAGTTGATATTGTGAGAGTTAAATACCTGGATAAGAATTTATCAGATGCTGTGTAACCACCTCACCATACATGCTTAACGTGGGAGGTTATCAGTGTACAGTACACTGTATTGTGCCAGGATTAGTGACATATGTGAGGTGCAAATAATTTACCTCTACATTAAGACGCTAAGTTGCCTCTCTTGTCAGTCGGTCAACTTGTCAACATTTCTAAGGAACCACCAAGCTGAGAGAGGCTGTGGTCGTGAGGTGACAGGAGTTATGACCTCATATGGCAAGTGTTACTGCCATTGCCATCAGATTATGGGTAGGTGATCACAGGTGCTCCCCCCCCCCCCCCCCCCCCTCCCACACACACACACCTGCACACACTGCAGGTGTTATGACATCACATGACAAGGGTTACCATCACTGACACCATTTAGACGGACACAAGTGATCTGTCATACACAATAAATTTTAATGTTTTCAGATGTTTATTTAATGTTTTCCTTAAAAATCTGGGCAAGTAAATTACTGTACAGGTACAGTAGCTAAAACAACTATCTGTGCATACTTTGTGGGAAACAAATTTCGGAGCATATCGATCCCCATCTGCACAGATAGTTGTTTTAGCTACTGTACCTCCAAAAATTTGTCAGGGCATGTAAAAAAAAAATAAAAAATCCAGGCAAGTATATGTTCCACATGATCTGCACAGCCTGATCATCATCACCACTTTATGGCCATTTTCGATACTTACGCGGGTTATCCATGATTACTTGATGGTAGCTTTCCATTTTACATGGTCTCTTGCAGCCTCTCTTGTCAGGTTTTTAACTCTATTTTCATTTATTACAACGTCGTCTCATGTTATATTCAGTTACTGTATTGTTTTTTTCTTGATGAAAGGTGTTGACACCTGAGATGTAGGGGTTGTTGGTTACTTAAATATTTAATGATAACTGTGTTCTGATCTTATTGTAATATGTGTCAGAAAGGGTGAACATTTTGTCATTATGCTTTAGACATGCATATTGATGAAAAGACAATAGGTTATGTGAGAGTGTTGGTAATAATCACAATGTACCATTTGTAATTTGCCAAGTTTTGTAAGTTAAGACTTATATAGTGTCTACCCCATATTTATGGTATTAATTAATATGTTTTTCAGACCAATCGACAACTATCAGTGAGTTTCCGCAATATGCAGTTGCGCAAAATCAAGCGAGCAGAGAAAAAGGGTACAGAGTCAGTTATGGACGAGAAATTTTCCTTACTCTTCCAGTCACAATTCAGTGTTGGTGGTGGCGAACTTGTTTTCCAAGTAAGTAAGATATGAAAGCAGGAAAATGCTTGTAATATTTTTTCTTTACTTCAAGGATATAAGTGTATGTTGTGCGGTATAGTCGGTCCTTGCTATATGTGAGGGTTGTGTTATTGAGAAAGCCTCCCCAATACTGAGTCAGCAAATGCTGAAACCTTGGCTAGGGACCTGATACTACTCAACACAGGGGGGGGGGGTGGATGGTAATGTTTAAGAACTATGAATACAGTAAATAGGTTTCCAATAAATTATAAGGAATAATGTTTTTTATTCATCTTTGATGATGATGATTTGAGGCATTCTGTGTAACAGTGATGAGGGTGCTAAGTTTATGTTTCAAGAAGTACATCAAACTTAAAAAAAAAATTAAATAGCCTTAAAATCATCAAATGCTTACTAATTCTGATGATTGTCTCATTTTAAGTTATTTTGTCATAGGAAATATTAATTGCAGGAATAAGAAGCTAACTAGCATGTACTGAAAAAGATGATTAGTAAGCTAATATTTTTCATGTTTCAAGATAACAGTTTCACCCCCAAAATTCATGAGAGTTCAGTCCCTTTAAAGTAATGTCTAAGTTGGCCCCTTTCCTTTTTTTTTCTTTCCTAGACAGGTATGTAAATGGTAATAAGTAGTTTGACACTGTGAGTTGAATAAAAACAATGTAAATTTGGTAAATTTGCATTTTCAAGCAATATGGCTCTCGAGTTGAGCAATATGTTTTTCCAATGGTTTAGACAATTTTAATACACTTTTCTTCTATGACGTTTCCATCGCAAATGACCTAAAATTACCTAACCTAACCTCCTAACTGGGGGCTCTGCTCCCCAGGATCCCCTGGTATATTTAAGTCTTTAGTGAGGGAAACATCAGAGAATAAATGTGTCTTAAAATTGTCTAAGCCATCGGAAAAACACAGTTCAACTTGAAAGCCATATTGGTTGAAATTGCAAATTTACCAGAAATTCATGTACAGGTGCTCCTCTACTTAAGAACGTTCAACTTACAAAATTTTAGAGATACAAACATCATCACTGAGGGGGTTACCTGCCAGAACAGGTGTTTAATGTGGATGAGACTGGATTATTTTGAAGATAATTCCAGATAGAACAAACATTACCTAAGAGGAGAAGAGTGAGCCAGGTTTTAAGGCTGTATTAAAGGGTATAGCTGTACTAAATATCCATAATCTTTTAATTTTTTACAATATGTTTGGTATCTACAAGAGTAAAATTGGACTTACAAACAAGCCTCAGGAACGTAACTAGTTTGTAAGTAGAGGCGCACCTGTTTACAGTATATGAGGAATGAATAAAAAGTGCCCCCCTTCCCTCCTTCTCTACGCCTACGCCTCACTCCCTCGTGAATGCTACAGGTCAGGGGTTGCAAATGGGGAGTTGGTAGTATACATTTACTTTAGAAAAAAGAAAATGCAAACTAAAATTGGAAATGGCAAGAGCCAACTGTACTCCTTCTTTCGAGAAAGTGCTTATGGAAGGAACTATTTTTGTGTTATGACCAGTTTGTCTCCTGAAAAACAAGGGGTGGTTATAAATAATACAATATTCTATTAAATATAACATTTTGGCATGTTGTGTATAAAGTGAAATTTATTATTCTTTCATATTTCTTTTGAGGTATGGACATTGTCATTACCAGTGGTAGTTATTGTTCACGGCAACCAAGAACCTCACGCCTGGGCAACAGTTTCCTGGGACAATGCATTTGCTGAGCAAGGGCGTATACCTTTTACAGTTCCTGAAAAGGTGAGAAGAGTAGGCTGACGTAATTTAACTCGCAAATTGTATCAAAATTAGAACTTGGTTAAATTTGTAATATGGTTTGTAACCACATTGCACTTCTATAACTCTTCAGCATTTGGTATATTTTTGTGGATGTGTAATGTGTATCTGTATCTTGTATGTTCTCTTGTCTGGATGGCTACCATCTTTTGCATAGAAGAAATGTTGAATGATAATTATTAATTATTAAAAAGATCCTGTTTATCAATTCCTCCCCTTGAAATATTTTTGTTTTCCTCAGGTACCTTGGCCCCAGATAGCAGATATGTTAGATTCTAAATTTAAGTCTGCCACTGGTCGAGGATTAACTGATGACAATCTCAAGTTCTTGGCAGGCAAGGCTTTCAGGTTAGACAGGTGTGTATATTTTGTATTTTAATTATGATTAGGGAATATGATTTATCATACATTTTGTAATATGTGAATAGAATTTTATATGGTTTTCTCAAAAATTTTTTTTACCCATTTAACTAGCCCAAAACAAGAGTTGTTAAGGTACAGTATAGGATTGTCATTGTAGGTTAGTTAAGGGTTACATAGGGACTGTTTAATGTGGATCAATTTTATACAAGGCTGGAAATATGAACACCATGTGACTGGGAAGGGCTTCATCATTTGCATTCTAAAATGTGTTTAGGCCTGTTTTAAGCTTAATACCTTAATTTGTTTGCCAACAAATTGAAATGCTTTAATTTGAACTGCAGAACTTCAGCAGAAGAAAAGTAAACAAAATTAGAAATCACATTTATGGTCTTTTATTAAACCTATATATAATATCTTAGAAATTTTGGAAGGAGATTGATAGATAATAAGTCAGCTGTTTGTTGTGTCACGTAATCTTGAAATTCATGTCTTTTGCAGGAGTCCTCAAATTCAAGATTTCAATAATATGTACTTGTCATGGTCTCAGTTTTGCAAGGAGCCTTTATCTGAGCGCAACTTTACCTTCTGGGAATGGTTCTTTGCTGTGATGAAGGTAGAGTATTTTCCATCATCCAAGAATAAGTTATGCACTGTCATTTTGATTGGGATGGATATGCAAACATAATCAGTCACCCCTATATATGTATTGAGCAAGGCAGATATAATTTTGAACATCTCTGAACCTGAGAATGGGTAACACAGTCTTCCTTTTTGATGTCCTTGTAACAAGTGTACCAGATGTCATCATTTTCATAAAAAGATGTCAGTTGTATAGCTGCAGTTTTCTGGGCTTACTGATAAAAAACACCCTATGCCATGTACTTTGGGAATCATTGTTAATACTGTATTCAGATTAGACTTTCAATTAAATTTACATGCAAATAATTTGGCTCTGCCTTGTATCATTTTTCTTTTTTTTCCCCCAGTTAGATTTTCAGGAACCGGTTATTTATTTATTTATTTGTTTTTTATGAAACCAATTCCATTCCATGTAAAACTGGTAACTCTTTTCATATAAAAGCAGAAAAAAATAGGAAAGAAGAAATATTTTTTGATATGATGTCATGCATTACAGTTTTTAATACGGTCAACATGTATTTTAGCTAACAAACAACAAAGTAAGCACATTAAGTATTGGATAAAAAAATATTACTGCCCAATGGAGGGCACGAGTGTATGAGATGGATAGCCACATAAAATTTTTATGGGGCTCACCGACTGTCCCTTATAGCTTGCCAACTGAGAGAACACTGAAGTTTTCATGGTGTTGCACTATGGACAGTTGCCGTGTAGCTAATTGGTAATGGTTTATAGAGGGGGCCTACAGGGATGATTAGTTAAAATCTCAAGCATCAATCGGAATTACAGTACTCGATATTTATTTTTATTTTTTTCTCTTAAGTGACGAAGTGATGCAAATACATGTCAGTGCCAATTGGATCAGATTTTGATTGACTTGTTTTTGTCATGGTACCCGAGAGTGTTAAGAAGGCAATATCAGACTGTTGTCCAATGTGGGGCAGTAACCAGTACAAGCAATGTAACCAAACCACTACCAGCTTTTCATAAAAATCTTACTTACTCAGTGTCCATACCATAGGGAGAGAGATAATTATTCTCTCTCAATCTGTCTGATATGTGACACTAAGTTCATGCTACAGACATCCTGGGTTGCTTCATAAATTCTGTGGTTATGTACTAGGTATGCTTAGCCTTATTACATTGTGTACCCCAATACTAAATTATAGAGAAAAGCAAAGATAACTTAAAATTTTCATTGGAATTTTTGTATTAAATGCTTTATCAGCTTTAAACCACTAATGTGCGCTTCACTAGGTTCCTGTCATGAGGAATATTGTCACCCAAATTTTAAGTGTAAGAATTTATTAGAAACAAGGAATATGACTAGACTGGGGAAGTATGCAAAGGAAAAAATATGTTGACAGTGGTGTAGTGTTCTAAGTTTCCAATCAGATATTTCAGTGGTTTGATTTTTGCTTGTAATGTGTACCAAAAAAAGTATGACTGATTATCCCTGATTTCTTTTCTTGTTTTCTCTTGTTATACTGAATAACTAACATTGTGGGATGATTTAACCTTAATGAGGTACATGTATCATCGTACTCAAGGTAATAGCTCATTAAATTCAAATGGTTAAGATATTGTGCTCAAATGGTCAAGTCATTGCACTCAAACCAAGATGTCTTACTGTTTGGACTTATTCATTGTGCTAGGTGTTGGCATTTTATTCAAAGAATTAGAGTCCCAAATTATTTTACAGGTAGCTGAGTTTTGTTTTCCTTGCTCTAGACGGCTGAACATAATTTGAATTATTTGCTGCATGTACCTGGCTTGTAATTTTATTTATTTTTTTTTCCAATACTTTTGTATACTGTAATATAATTTTCATTTTTGAAAGGTTACGAGAGAGCACCTGCGTCAGCCTTGGAATGACGGGTCCATTATGGGTTTTGTTGGTCGCCGTCAGGCTGAAGAAATGTTAAAGAACTCCAAGTCAGGCACCTTCCTTCTACGCTTTTCTGATTCAGAATTAGGGGGTGTCACAATTGCTTGGATGTATGAAGACACGACAAAGGGTATGTCTGTTTTTCATGCAGTAATTATTTTTGTATTTTTAGTTCTTTTTGTAGTACAAGCTACTGGTGGCTTTTATGGTCCGGCATTCTCCACTCATCCACTTTAGTACACTTGTGTACAGCAACAGAAATCCCCCCCAAAAAATTAAATAAAATTACTTTTCAAAAATAATAAATTTTCTCAAGTATTGTCAAGTTCAAAATATCCTCCAAACCTCATTAGCTGACTTAGCCTGGGTTGGTCAGTTGATGACACAACGTTTCACATAGCATAAGAAGACATCACGTGTCCTTACATATTTTTCAGGCACAGGCCTGTATCACTTAGGCTGTCCACAGGTCTCTTTTTGTCACTTAAAAAGCATTGTGGATTCTGACCAGGTGTGCTGTCCTTAAAATGCCTCGAAAGAAGCAGAAAATTTTTGGTACCGAGTGCAGCAGTGCAAAAAGAAAACATAAGTACTTGACATTAAAAGAAAAGGTGGAAATTCTCCAAAAACTGCACTAGGATCAGACAGTGAGTAAACTCCATGACCAATATGGTAAAGGAACGACAACAATATATTACTTAAAAGGAACAACATAATAAATTACCTAAGTTTTCATCACTTTAGCGCCAAGTTAATCATCATATATAAATTAAGAATATAAAGGTACAGCCCCCCAAGTTCGCGGATTTTTATTTCATGTTTCTTATTCGCGGATGACACCCTGGATGTACCCAAGAATGTCTGTGGGTAGTTTTAAAGTTGCCGGCATTTTCGTGGCTGGGACAGGGTGCCATTCGTTCTAGAGACAGTAATTTCCTTTACCTGTATTGTAAATATGTGTGTGTGTGTGTGTGTGTGTGTGTAGACACACACACACACACACACACACACAAGTAAATAATAATGGGAAAATGCTCACACAAATAATCAGAAACAAATTTATTAAAATGTGACATTCTACCCTCAAGTCCTTTTTCTATTACAGTACTTTATTAATAGAGCACGGACTTGAGGGTAGACTCACATTTTTTATAAATTTGTTTCTGATTATTTGTGAGAGGATTTTCCAATTATTATTTATTTGTATGTGTGTTTGTGTGTACACACACACGTATACAATACGACAGGTAAAAGAAAATAATTGTCCTAAGGGCAAACAAACACATAAAGAACTATACATTTCTTTGTACACAAGTAAAAAGGTAACCCCCCCCCCCTCCCAGTCCGCAAATGTTATTCGCGGCCATTTTGAAAACCTAACCTCTACGATTTTTTTTATGGGGGGGGGGGCTGTATAATATTATTGTTGCATTTTGATTCCCATATAAAAATTTAGAGTAAATACCCGGTAAGGAAATATTGGGCTACTGGATGCTTAGTGGCCTCACTGTCAGTGCTTGGTAGAGTGAGTGACCAATTGTTTACATGGCTACTACCACTCACAAGACAGTTGTAATTACAGCATTTGGTGAGTATTTAGGGAGGAAATACTATACTCTGTAATACAATTTATCTCAACTACCCTTAAAGAATTACAGTCTTTATATTACAATACAGTATGTTGTAAACTGCTGCTGATATCTTGAATACATATTTTTGTGTGTTCCGCCTCCATTTCAATATCCTTTGAGCTGACATCAAGCCCGCACTGTGTAGGTAGAGTCCTCAAGCTGCTTCTAGCTCTTGTCTTTCCTTCACCATTAAGTATGATCTTGTAAGGAATGTGCTGATAAACACAAATTGGTTCTAGTAAATACCTGTATATGGCTTGTGATAGGTTCTTGTCATTGTGGCTCTTTCTTCAAGATACTCGCAAAATCTCACATTGTTCTTCTGTAGTTTTCATGCTATATTGTTGTTTTAGAACTTTTTTATTTTGTGACCTTCAATTTTTTGTGTACAGCAGAGCTGTCCAATAAATATCATCACTGGGAAAGTAGAATGATGAGATATAGTGTACAGTATTTTAATCCAGGTGGCATGAATTTAGTAAAAAATATATGGACTCCTGGAGTAGATATGTCAGATCTCCAAAATTATCTACTTTCTGTAACCTCTTGGTCCCTAGCATTTCAGATTACTGATACTTATGTGTATTTACCTACACAGTCTACAAGTTGAAATCCCAGGGAGGCCCTCAACTGTAGTCATTAGCAACTGAGACTAATAATTCATTAATTGGTTGCACCTTTCCATCACGACCAAGTCTCCAGAGGGATATTTTGGTGCAAAAGTTTCTTCAGCATGTAATAGTTGGGAAGATGCTCACTAGATAGATTTTTTCATCTAGATCTGCAGTGGTTACCCTGCCTTAAAAGTATATGAATAATATCAAAGAATTTTTTTTTTATTTCATTGTGTTAGCTTTATGTATCACTTTTATTATTATTATTATTATTATTATTATTATTATTATTATTATTATAATAATAGTGTTGCATAAAAACTTATTGTTCTGAAATTTTCCACAGCTGGCGACCAACGAGATGTGTTCATGCTACAGCCATTCACCAGTAAAGCCTTTGCCATCCGTCCTTTAGCTGATGTGATTGCTGATCTAAAGTACTTGCTCTTCCTCTATCCAAATATACCTAAAGAACAAGCTTTTGGAAAGTACTATACACCCATGGGAGAGCAACAACCTACAACAAATAATGGCTACGTCAAGCCACACCTGATCACTCATGTCCCAGGGTAAGTGTTAACAAATAAAAAATAAATAAATAAATCACGTATAAAAAAAAGGTGTCATACATCTCTCTTTCTGCACACATGTAACTATCTTGGTGACAACTTACACTTTGTTCCCATCCTCAACATTTTTAGGTCGCTTTTGTTTTCCCTTTTTTTTCATATACAGTACAGTGTTATCATCAAAGTTTAGTGAAGTAAACTTTCTTGTGTTTAATTATAAGAATTTTCTTTTTATAGACTCGAAAATACGTAATTTGAAAAATATTTTATACGACCACGGCCGTTGTATGTCCGGGTTGTCGTAAGTCGAGTACGTCGTAAGTCGGGGAGTACCTTATAACCTACTGTACTGTATAGTACTAAACAGTACATGATATGGAGATAGTACACTCCTAACAACATTATTTGCATTATTTGTTACTTTTGAATGATACAAGATGGCAGTGGTGGGCACGGTTCCGCTAACCGCTAATTAGCGAAGCTCACTTTCTCGTTAGAGGATTAGCGTTTTTGCTAACTTTGGAAACCATTAGTGGACCAATTAGCTTCCGCTAAATTTAGTTCCGCTAACTTTAAGTCCGCTAACAAAATTTATACATGTTTGTTCCTGTCTGTTGTAAGCATGTGACGCCGCGACGTGTGTCAAAAACAGCCAGTCAGACACGCTTGGCTGACTGCGTGTTAGTACGTGTAAATGTGACAAGACATGATTTGTCGACGCCGCGCTGCAGCAGCTGAGCGAATGGAATTTTTCGATTATTAAAGTTTAATACTTTTTTTCAGTAAATAAAGACTGTCAGTGTATGTTGAAAGAATCATAGAATGTAATTGTAAAGTAATGTATAATTTCATTTCTCATTTATTTGTTAATTTAATTAGGATTTTTTTTGCGTCAATTTATTTGGTTATGCTTAGTAATGCATAAGTTCATAACCAGGATGTCATCCAAGGTGTGCGCCAAACAAAATTTTCTAAAAACATACTTTTCATTAAAGTTTAGAGTTTTCTGTTTATTTACATGACTAAGACCAACAATAAGTTATATAAAAATGCACTGGTATAATGTGTATGTGGTTGGTATTGCATATTTCATGAATAATGAATAAGGCCGATAGGTTGTATGAGAATGCAAATTAATTATTTGTGAAATTGTGTACAGTGTACGGTACACCTTGATAAGTTGATCATCATCTGATCTTGGCATGATGCTATTTGCTACCTATGCTATACAGTACTATAGTTTTTGGATTCGTTTAATACTTTCTGTCTTTTCGTACAGTAAATAAAGATTATAAAGCTTATGTTGAAACTTGAATGTAAACTAATGTTTAATTTCATTTGTTCATTTAATTATTTGTGTACATCTTGATCATCATCTGATCTTGGCATGCTATACCTTTTTGGAAAGCTCTGTGTCTAAGCCACAAGACAACATATGAAAATTTCAGCTCTAGGTCTGTTTTTAAGGGTTTTAGAGCCCCCCCCAAAAAAACGAAGCTAAATTCATTTAATAAAAGTTGGCGGTTAGCATTAGCTTCCACTAATTTTTTTAGCTGTTTAGTGTTTTAGCATTAGCTAAGTTAACTTTTTAGTTAGCAAATTAGCGGTCAGCGAAGCTAACTTTTCGTTTACCTGTGCCCACCACTGGAAGATGGATCAGTTTAGCTACTTTTACAATAAAACAACTGATTAATAAATGCACTGTGTTATATGCTGGTGCATAATACATTACTGTATTTTTTTATTAAGTGCTGATAAATACTCTACAATATTATTTAATAAGTGCTTAAGTCAGATGTTGTGGCAAACATGACAACATGGTGAGGGACAGTGCAGGAAATCAGCTGTTTGTGCTATGTAAACAAAGCCAGCAGGAACTTAATATGACACAATAACTCATCTAGAGTTGAGTGTGGGATTTATATATTTATTTATTTTTTTCCCCAGGAAAATGTGTTATTTTACGATGTTTTATTAACCCAACAACAAATTAACCTAAATATTACTGATGGGAATTATGGTGAAATTGCACAAGAACTGTCAAAGGGATTGCTGGCTAATTAGCGGAGGAGGGGAGTTGTCTTTGCAGTCCAGCCTGCTCTCCCTCCCTCCTCCTCCACTACCTGCCGACGCACCCAGACATAGTTTTTTATTTATTTATTTTTTTTAATTTTTTTTTATTTTTTACCATATTTTACATGCAAACCCTACATTGTATAAGAACAGAATAAGGTTTTCTAAACTTTAATTTTTTTAGTGTTGGAACACTTGTGTGATTTAAATGTCCATGGTAAGGTATACAGTACAGTACAGTAGTCCAGCGAGTCATGGTGTGTTGCCAAGCTGCCTACTACTCTCAGAGACACCTCGTCTCCCACTCAGAATATACCCATACTCTCTTAAATTTTCTTTTATATTACTGTATGTATTTTAGCATTGTAGAAACTAATACAGTAGAACGTCGATATAACACAAGAGAGGTCACTTTCACCGAATTCTCACTAAATCGAAGTGTTGCTTCAATGGAATAATTTAGTTGGTACTTGAGAGAAACACAAAATACTAAAAAGACTGAGAGTCTACCCAGTTGCACCTCAGCCCATCTCCTAGAATAAACAAAACATTGTTTTTTTCTAGTATTATGTTAAAACAAACACTCACAAATCAACACAGCTAAAATTAAGGGACGTGAAATGGTCTGTTTACTAGCGAGCAGCTGATGGGAAGGGGGTGGGGGGTGAGGTAAGGTGACATGTTTGACAGTTGCTGCCAAGGTCTAGTGCTTATTTATTTATCTGTCCTTAAAGTGACTTTTAAGTTTTTCTCTTATAAAATGTTACCTAACTGACATGGGAGAATATAATTAACATTGCTGAAATTCTTATAAGATAGTGATTAATTTGAATATATATATGCTATAGTTTGCCTTAGACATACAAATTTTAGTTCTAATTAATTTTATTACAAATGGGCTAAAAGAAAATTATCTTGTGCAAAATATATGACATTTACAGTATATTCAAATTATTCGCTGTCTTGCAAGGTTTCTAGCAATGCAAATTATTTTCTCCTAACTTTAGTCTGTGATATTATATAAGATAAAACCTAAAGCCTATTACCACCAAACCCTGGCTGGGAAGATGGGAGGAGAGGGAAGGAGGGAGGGGTAGGGGTGACAGTAATATGTTTGACAGTTGTGCCGAAGGTCTAGTGAAGTATTTATTTGTTTATGTATGTCCTTTAGATTGAGCTTCTGTTTTATGCTTATAAAATGTCACAGAAGTGACCTGGGAAAATATAATTTACATTGCTGGAATTCTTATAAGATAGTGATTAATTTGAATATAATCAGGCTATAGTTTGCACCAGACAAAAATTTTAGTAATCATTTAGTACATTATTTTGAGTACATGTACAGTACAGCTTTGACCTTAGGACAGTGTAGCATGCCCAGAGAAACAGTAGGTGCGAAATTTAAAATATGATGTGCCAGATTGACTCGCGCAAAATAGGAAAGATTCGCTTTAAATTAAAACATAGTCCTTAATTGTGGGTGTCGCTTTAAATCATTATTCTTAAATTTAATTGCTTTAAATGGACGTTCTACTGCATTTCTAGGGTATTTTTATTACTTATTATATATCGGCATGAATCGGCTGCTTGCGCAATTAATCATGCTGTTCACATATATTTATTATTTGGGTTTAAGTAACGAAACCCAAATGGTAGTTCCTTGTTTTATTATAAAAGGGTTGTATATATAATTCCTGAGTGTAGATCGACCGTAAGTCTCACTGTCTAGGAGTGAATGAGAAATGGACGGCGTTTATGTATTATAAACGTTAGGTCACGTCCTTACGATATAAGTTGATGTCAGCGACTGACTGTGAGGGCCTCGCTGTGCGGGCTTACAGAAATGCTGACTATGGGACTCTTCCTCCTGGGAGAGTTGCCCGCTCACGTGTCCAACTCATGTCTTACTCATAGACAGTGGAAAGTTACAGGCTGGTGAATCTGAATATAATATCAGATGTATTGACCCATTTATATAATATGTTCTGTTGATGAGACAGGGGCCCATTACAGGCACAACATATGATGAGGACCCCTTATATACACAGTAGGGTTATCTTTTGGGGGGAAGAAAGTATCAATGCTGTAGTGTGAAGACTGAGTGGGTATAGCACTCTTCCTATTCCAAGGGTCTCTGAATCTTGCTCAGGGTACCCCCAGTCACCCCAACCATGATTGAGTACTTGATTTAAGTTGGGAAAGTGAAGGCAATAAAGTGCAGTGCCAGCCACATTACATCATTGTGTTGTTGGTCCTTCAGGTTCTTCTTTTCTGATGATTTTATTTAATTTTTTATTATATTTACAATTTTTGGGAATATTTTTTATTTTTTATCAAATAGTATTGGTAACTTGTCATAAAAAAATTTTTTCGACAAGATTAAAGGAAAAGCATGTTCTTGTTTCAGAAACAATATACAGTACAGCATTCTAGTTTACATTATGATGGGCACCTTAGCACCATCCTGGGTGATGTTGATTGATTTCAGTATGTTGGAAAAAAACACGTGTTCATTACACATGGAGGAGAGGGGTAGGACACACAATATTCACATCTCCCTCACTTTCAGTTATGTGTTGTGCATGAATGAATTATTTAACCACAGTGATATCTCCGTTAACCGGAACAATTGGTGCAGAGCACTTCCGGGAATGAGAGATTTCCGGGTAACGAGACGACTCAAACCCGGAAAAAAAATCCCTTATCCCCGGAATTTTGCGAGTAACAGAAAAATTTTCTTGGAAGTTCCAGAAATTAACCATTGCATCATCTCTCAACCCCAGAAAAATATCCCTCATCCCCAGAATTTTGTGGGTAACTTAAAAATGTTCTCAGAAGTTCCAGAAATTGCCCATTACATCATCTCTCAAACCCGGAAAAACCCTCCCCCTACCTCGGAACTTTCCGGGTATCGGCAAAATTTTCTCAGAATTTTCCGAAAAATGTGCCCCCGGAAAATCTTAACCAAAGCTGGAATTTTCTGGAAAATTCCAGCTTTGGGAAGGATTTTCCGAGAAAATTTCAATAATGGCTATCGGAGAGTTCCGGGTTTAAGGGATTGTGGCTTACGGAGATATTTCTGTATAATGTTATGTTATTAGATGTACCTTCCAATAATGTATGATGGAAAGAAGACGCTGTAATTTTTAGTGTAGTATAAGGAATTTGGTTTGCCTATGAAGCTGATGTTGCAAATGGCAGCTAACTGTGCTACAACCCCTGCTGTTTGTTTTTTTACTACATACCAAAACATAGCCCAGATGATAAGGTAAGTAGAAAGTGATTATGTGAAATGGAAAGTAATGTGAAAATTGTGAACACTATTTAACTATTAATAAGTGAATAATACCACGGTGATAGCTTCACTGTTCCTATATTGCCAGTATTCACACCTCACTGGAAATGCTTGCCATTCATGTGAAACTTATCCCTTCACTATGTTGACACTTCTCTCTGCTTCTTATTTATTCTTGCTTAAACTATGTGACTCAAAGTTACTGGCTTACAATTACAAATTCTCTTAGTTCTTTTAGGAAAGCTGCTGTCCATCAGCTCCAGTTATACAGTATACTGTACTATATAGCTGTACTTTTGCTTCTTGCCAAATGAAGAAAGATGACATTTTAATAGAACTAGAGGGATGATATTTTTCAGTACTGTAGTACTGTAGTAGTACAGTTATAGTGAAGAGCCATATTTCAGAATCTAATAAACTATTTTTCTGAAATTCTAAAAAGGTTTCCCCTTACAGTACTACTGGGTGCAAGTTTATTCACTCTCACAGATCGCATATTTTGGGGGAAAATGAGACTTGGAAAATTAATAATAATTTTTCATGTAGAATGAAAGAACTTAGTTCATGGATGACAAAAAGCACCATCTCACTTCAGTACATCACATGTGTCTCGAGATGCTGTATTTTACGGCATGTAAGATGTACCCCCTCTTTAGCAGGGAAGTACTATTTAGGAAAAAATTTGAGTGTATTTTCCTTCTGTAGCCATAGTTTTCATAAAATAATACATACAGTACCAGTAAATGTGAGGAATAAATAAAAATAATGCCAATACATAAGCCACCTCTAAAAAAAATATTGTCAAACCAGTAAATAAAAGCCAAATGAAAGTTTAACGCAGTCGCCATTTGCATATACTCCCTGCTTCACTATAGCAACGGAGACCAGCAGGGACGCTACCTCCTCTGATTCCCTAATACTGCCCCCCTTCCCCACACACACACACCACATGTCCCTCATAACACCATATGTGAGGGAATTACTACACCACGTGAGGTCCCTCATAACACCGTCTGTGAGGGAGTTACTACACCACGTGAGGCCCCTCATAACACCATCTGTGAGGTAATTACTACACCACGTGAGGCCCCTCATAACACCATCTGCGAGGGAATTACTACACCACGCCAGGTCCCTCATAACACCATCTGAGGGAACTACTACACCACGTGAGTTCCTCCTAACACCATCTGGGAGGGAGTTACTACACTACGAGTTTGCTGTTCAACACCTACATTAATCTGTATGTTCACTGTATGTTCCTTTACCTTTCTCTAATGAAGGCTTTTGTTAAACCACCAATGTATGTAATAAGTCATTTATGTCCAATGTATATTTTCAGCCTTCGGGCTGCAGAATTTTTTCAATAAACCGTTAATTATTATTCTTATTATTACACACACACACACACACACACACACACACACACACACACACTCACTCACACACACACACTCACTCACACACACACAAACACACACACACACACTCACTCACTCACTTTGTGAACAACTATTTCTTTTACTTTTTTTTTCACAATATGTATGTAGGATGGCATGTGCATGTAACTAAGTAAAAATAAATGAAGAAAGTTATGTATATCTTCCCAAAAATATGAGTTGAAAAACAACCATAACAACTCACAGCTTGGCCCAGTTGCCTGGTGGTTACAATGCTACCAGCGGTGTTTGCAAATGTGAAAAGAATGGTATCTGCAAACCTTAATTTGTATAAGGTATATGGAGACCTAAAAATAAATGTGCAGGTATGGCATTAATAGGTTGTAATTCATGAAAGGGTTATTGCTTAGCTACCTTTGAAGAGTTGGGTGTCTGCCTTACGGACGGTAATTGTCTCAGGTTATCATCATCAGTACAGTAGTTATAAATCAATCTTTTATATTTACGATAATTATTTTTTTAACTAATTAAAAATAATAACAATGTTTAAATATGCAATAACATATTTTTAATTCTGGAGTTGGATTTGGTAGAATTCAGCCTACTGGAGACAGCAACTGGGAGATTCATTAGCCATTTTTGCATCTAATATGTTTTGCGTTTGTGAGGCATGAGATTTTTCCCAAGTACTGTACCAGGCTAGCTGAGTTGACCGTGATGGCCTGCAGCGTATGTAGGAACACCATGCCACAGGTGGAATATATTAATTATTCACCCTACATGCTGGTACTTGCTCAACTGAATTCCCAGCCTGTGGGCATCCCACCCCTATCCTTTATCTGCGTCCCCATATGAAAACCACCTACCTGACATACCAGTTTAATAATAATTTTCGCTGGGAGTACCTATTTCCACCAGCATCTTAAGGGTTAAGGCCATTAGCACCCAAAGTACTGTAAGCTCTACCTCCTCTCCTTTTCCTCTTTTCTTCTTCTTCTCATTATTATTATTATTATTATTATTATTATTATTATTATTATTATTTCATCGAGAATAATATTGAAAAATGATATTCCTCGTTTATAGGTCGACCCGTATACTACGTCCTATAAACTTGTTTACCATTTATTATTATGACACTTTACACTGAAACGCGGGTAGTTTCAACCCCCTTCGTATATAGGTTGACCCCGATTTTTTGACCAAGAAATCGTTAGTTTATGATATTCCTCGTTTATAGGTCGACCCAAGTTTTTGAGGGTAAAGGAACAACAAAACCTTTAGAAAAACACTACGTCCTATAAACTTGTTTACCATTTATTATTATGACACTTTACACTGAAACGCGGGTAGTTTCAACAAAAATATTGTATATTTCCATTCAAGTATTTATTCAAGTCAATTAGGAGGGAATATTATTGTAATACAATAGTTTTTTTTACTGAAAACCATTCGAAAAGCGATTACGGTAAAATCTTTTGAACGACGAAAGAAAGTGAAAGTCATTGTTTTCGTCACAATTTTATCCCACTTTCCACTGTAATACGTACGTCATTTCAGCAAAAAATATTACATTTCCGTAAATGTATTATATCAACCACAGTATGAATAGAATATCACTAATATAACAGTATTTTAACCGAAAACTATTAAAAAAACGAGTAACATATCTTGAACATCGGAAGGTTTGGTAAATCTTTTGTTTTCGTCATGTAGTTTATCCTAATTTACATTGAAATACATCACGTTTCAACAAAACTACTATTTATTTCTGAGAATATGGAAATGTAATATTTTTGCTGAAATGACGTACGTATTATAGTGGAAAGTGGGATAAAATCGTGACAAAAACAATGACTTTCGCTTTCTTTCGTTTAAAAGATGTTACCGTAATCGCTTTTCGAATGGTTTTCAGTTAAAAACTGTTGTATTACAATAATATTCTATCCTAATTCACTTGTGATTAACAGTTTTTTAACTGAAAACGATTCGAAAAACACGTGTACCGTCTAGCTGATACGGCAGAGCCCTGGTCGCGAGGCTTTGTGTTTGCATCGGCCCTTCTTAAGCAGCTTTTAATTTTAGCGTACGTTTTAATTGTGTTTACCGGTATATTCTTATTTTCTTGCTTCTTATTTTCCAGAAATATGACAAGTTTGTATATAATACAATGTTATGGTACTTTTAATTTACAAGTATTCATTTTTAAAAATACAGAAGACACCAAACAAATAACAGTACTACGGTTATTTGCGTGACTCTCCCGCCAAAAAAGACCAAACAGCTGGTACTCTCTCCCTCAGCCCTACCAAAAATAGCCCAACAAAATCTTTCTTGTTTATTCTCTTCCAATTTCTCACTTTAACTGGTATTTTTTACTTCATATTGCCTACATCAGATAAACTACAGTAATTGAGGTTAGACACTGTTATAAATTTGATTACCGGGTACTGGCAGGTGCCGTTAGAACCACCTGACCCTACCAACAGTGTTGCAAGTCAGACAGCATTTTTTTAATCATCCATGTGCACGAGAAAGGATGGATGGACGAAGGCGGCATACAAATATGGCTTAAAAAAGTCTGGAACTTTACACCAGGGGGACTGCGCAAAGCAAAAAGTCTTCTTGTGTGGGATATGTTTCGGTCACATCTTGTTGACAGTGTTACTGCTGGGATTAGGAAGGAAAACACTGATACAGCTGTGATTCCTGGTGGATTAACAAGTCTTGTCCAACCACTGGATGTTTCCATAAACAAACCATTTAAAGATGCAGTAAGAGTGAAGTGGAACAACTGGATGATAGAAGGCGATAAGACATACACAAAGGGAGGCAACATCCAAGCTCCATTACTAGCAACATTATGTGAATGGATTGTAGAGGCCTGGGATGCAATCAGACCAGAAATTATGGTGAAATCTTTTAAGAAATGTGGGATTTCGAATGGTCTTGATGGAACAGAAGACGACTTGTTGTGGGATTATGAGGCTAATGAGAGCGTGATTGAGGATGAAGATACTGATGATCCTATGGCTGATGATGGTGTTGATCCATATGACGATGCTGTTCAAGGAGAGGACTGGGAGGAGCTGTTTGGTGCTGCAGATGATGACAAGGAAAATGATTTTGATGGATTTTAATGAAAATATTCAGAAATATGGTATTGTAGTATTTATTCAAGTCAATTAGGATAGAATATTATTGTAATACAACAGTTTTTTTAACTGAAAACCATTCGTCACAATTTTATCCCACTTTCCACTGTAATACGTACGTCATTTCAGCAAAAATATTACATTTCCATATTTATATCTGAGAATATATTCATTCAGGCACAGTTAAGGTAAAATATATTTGTGATGTAAAATTTTAATAAAAGTATTTATAAATAAGGTATCGTATTTTTCTTTTGTTTCAAATTTAATTAACAAAGATTGATGTTTCAAATTTAATTAACAAAAATTTATGTATCTATAAATAAACTTTTAAAAATGAATACTTAATGTTTTACATGGTCCTGTGCTACCATACCATGCATTTGGCCACTTTGGGCTTGCTATGATGACAAGAGATCTGTCCTGGCAACTGTACCGACACTCACAGCTGGTGGTGCGTCGTTTCCATTGTTTACTGGTAGTTACTGGTACATATTTTTCAACCTAACGAAACTATTACTCGTATAGAGGTCGACCCCCAACTTTTTGCCAAAAAATTTGGTCTTAAGAACTCGTGCTATACACGGGTATATACGGTAGACCCAGTCAGTATCTGATTACAGTGGTCCCTCGGTTAACGAGCACAATCCGTTCCAGCAGGTTGCTCGTTAACCGAAACCATTGTTTCAATGGGTTTTTGGGTAATTGGTTCCAGCTCACCGAAAATTGCCTAAATTCAACAAAAAAGGTAGAAAAGTACACTTACTTTGAGGTGTGTATGTACAAGGCTCCTGGATGATGATGATGATGATGATGGGAATTAGAATGGGGATGGAGGAGAAGGGAGAAGAGAAGGCATTGGGGTGGAAGAGAAGTCACCCCTTGGCACCATTTCACCCATAAAATTTTAGTTCTCTTGGTGTGATTCAAGATTATTTTCTTTAAATCAACACTGCACTGCATTATATATTGTCAATATGTAAAATAAATTTCAAAATGACCAATAATTTGCTTGGAAACACAGAAAAAATGCATTTAGTTGAAGAGAGTCTCAAGCAAGATGTTACCTCCACTGAAAACAGAGAGAGACTAGCGCCTGTCTGGTGTGTTAACAGGCTGGATGGCACGCCAGAAACTAGTTTCTTTACCTTCACTTATGTTCAATAATTGATAAAATGACTAAAAAAGTTAATATTAAACTTTTAAAATTATTGAATAGTATAAATTTCTTGATATTTACTAAAATTGTAAGGAATTTAAGCCCTAAAACCGATTACTGTATTGGCGGACTAATACTACAGCTGGTGGACCGCCAAATGCAAGCGAAAACTTGTTGAAGTCGGCTCGTAAGAAACTCGTTAATCGAGGGATTGCTCGTTAACCGAAGTTAAGAATCTTATGGAAGGTAAGTCGTTAACCGAAATCTCATTAACCGAGGGATCACTGTACCTGGTTAGTGGTTTCCTTTCTTCTTTCTTTTCTTATATTTGCTTTTGAAGGAATTATTTACTTAATTTTCCAAAGAACAATTGAATCATTTTCATGTGCAATAGGTAAGGAATCTTGGAGTTGGTGTAAAAAAGAGGGTGCATTGAACAAAGGAAAAGAGACATACTGTACTGTATATATATGGAGATTTAAGCCTCTCTCTTCCTTTGCATTGGGTTGCATTCCAAGAAATTTAGAAAGGTCATTCAAAGAATATCTATGTACAGCAAACTCATTTTTACATAATAAAAGAGAGGCATCATTCCAAACTCTTCAGACATAATATTCACATTCATATCTCACAGATCATGCAGTTGTGGACAAAATGAATTTGGCAGGCAGGGAGGTGGTGTATGGGAGGGTTGGAGTAGGTCGAGATTTGGCAATGTCTCATAGAGGTGGTGATTTTCTTTCCACGCCACAAATAAATTTTTCGGTCTAATTGCGAGGCAGGAGGAGCTTACACTCCTTGCCGAATTCTTTTTTCCATAACTTAACATACACGTCTTGTATATTTTATAAATTACATCGCTACATAAAAATATGGTTATGAGTACTGCAGTCACCAATATAGAATGACAGTGGATTGTATGAACAATTGAGTGTTGGTGGCCAAGCATTGCTGCCCACTATTTACTCTCAAGTCATTAAATTTCATTATTTTTAACATATTCCAGCATAAATAGCTTCCTAGTTTTCCTGCTTGTGGTATGTTGCTGAGTAATGGCAGGGTATTAGGGTGGTTTCTTTTGAGTAAGTAGAATTTACATAAAACCTTCCATGAAGGATCCTGAGAGAGCAGCTGTTTGCTGTTAACACCATATGATTTCATGTGTATCGTTAGTTATTAATTTAATTTTGTAATCATAAAGTGTAGGTACTGGATACAAATGTGAGCAAGAAACACGAAAGTGTTTCTTCACCAGCATCATTTGAATTCAAATGACTTTTTTTTTCAGATGGTCAGGTGCAGGATCAATGGATTCTTATCCTAACACACCACAACCAATGTACCCAATACACGATACTGGAATGGGTGACCCTCCGTCCGTCAGCTCTAACCCCTCCGACTGCGTGTCCACGTGAGTAAACAGTTTGAAGTATTTTATAAAT
Organism: Homarus americanus; assembly: GCF_018991925.1. Lineage (NCBI taxonomy): Eukaryota > Metazoa > Arthropoda > Malacostraca > Decapoda > Nephropidae > Homarus > Homarus americanus. Next base: position 77,365 of record NW_024730579.1, read on the forward strand.
GATTTAGGTATTTAGAGACATGTTCTGTCGGGAATTATTTTATTGTTCTTTTGTGAAAGGAAATGCAACAACCTGTTTCAAAGTTAATGAAGCCAAAATACACAGGTAATGTATCAATGAAATATACTGCTGAAATGGCAATATGCAAATTGAAGTGTGTAATCCCTAGTTTATACTGTAAGAAAGTTAATCATGAGAGCAATAAAGTACTGTATTTTTAAATGCTTTGGACATAAACGAGATTTGCAGTTGATTGGGTGTGTGATGTCTGGTAAGAATGAGGCAGAGTAGGATAATGCTAAAGATTGTTGAACATACTTTTCTCTTCCTTTATTAACCATTTATCTGACTGGTCATGTTTCATCTAGGTCAGCCGGATATTATTTGGGTTATGATTTGACATCGTGTTGACAGTTTTATTAATGTCAAAGATAATGTACAACGGCAAAAGATGAAACAAGAACACTCCAGAAGGTACAGTATTGTGGTGTGCCTGATAAAAAGAACACTAATTCTGATGAAAAATTCCACCACTGAATGAGTATTTTCCTGTCAATTGAAAAAGTACAAAGTACAGTATACATAAACTATTTTTAAGTATTATTAAAGGTGCTGGTGATGATTGAAGGTTGAATTTTAGAAGGTTTCATGTATTTTATCCATCCCATACAGGCATGAAGTGAGGTTTGTTATTTTATAAAGGTAAGGGTGTTTGGAAGCTGAGGAGTTAGATAGTATCACTGACTGTATGCCCAAAGTATCTTATATTTTATCTTAATTTTATCATGTCATCCATCTTTCATTTTGCATTTCCAACACCCTTTCTTGCACATCCATCCCATCCTTCAAGCCCAGCTGGCATCTTTTACCACTTGGCACCACAAATTCATAACTGGTCCAGTTTACCACTCTTGAATACTGGTATCCCTTGCTTTCTGAATGGGTTAGGTTCCTTAAAAAACATTCATTAGGTGAATTTTCGTGTCTTGATTAACATAATATATGGGAAGAATAGTGCTTGGTTCCCTAATGACAAGAAAACCCCAATATAATACAGTACCTATGAGATTCAATCCCCACACACACACACACACACACACACACACACACACACACACACACACACAAAATTACCTTAAGCCCCGGGTTAGGGTGCTGCTGGCATTTACCCTCCTCCTTGTGGGGATAAATCGAGAAAAAATTCAAATTTTCCAAAAATAATTTAAAAAAAATGGTGGGAAAATAAGCGGATGTTCTGGAACGTCACCCAGGGCCTAAGGGTTAAACCTTTAAGGTCTAATAAACCCAAGAAATTCCCCCCACTCCACCCAGAAACAGATTAAAAGGGGAAAAAATGGAAATCATAAAATGAACATTCTAGCCTTATGAAATGTGAGAAATATATGTTAGTGAATAGGAAAATACATAATTATCACTCTACTTACCACCTATGGTTGTTGCCGAGTTGGAGAAGTCGTGGAGTCATGCCCTTCATCACCTCCCTGGGAATTATCATGCATCTGGGTGCAAACTGACCATGAGATAAGGAAAGGTCCAATATGGTAGGATTCCACATGAGACATAATCAACTCACTCTATGTTTTCACAATTGAACAACACTATATGCAGTACATTCATCACTCGTTTATGGGTTACAAGTGTGTGAGTGTGGTACTGAGGGAAATATTGCCTAGTGGATGTGGGAATGAGTTTTTGGCAGGGAAATAAAAAATTTGCTGCACTACCGTGATGCCAATAGACCTCTACTACTCCAGGCGTCCTGGGACACCATTAAACCTTAAAATATTACGCAACCATATTCGTATAAGCGAGAATAACTTAGAGGTGTAAGAATAGAAAATTCATACACTGTAAGCGAATTATTTTAGCTCAAATGTTCATATAGAGAGGGATACCTGTATACCATCTTCTTACTCTTGTTGTCCAGATAAATATTTCTCTTCCAGCAGTACCCATAACACATTCTTAAAGAAGCCTTTATTCTGATCAGAGTATTGTTTGATATTTAGAAGTAACCCAAATGATGTGTGTGAAAGTGCTATGTGTTGTGAATAGTATGCTGAGAATAAGAAAAGAAACTGTAAAATGTGGAAATAAAAGAGGTGGTAGAGAACAGGTCAGGTCATAGTGAGAGAAAGGGAAGTGAAAGCATGTTCAAAAGAGTACTCTCAAGAGGTGGATGGTAGGAGGGAGAGGGGAAAATCAAGGAGATGAAAGACTGGAATGAAGGATAAACATGAATTGAGTGGGATGAACAGCGTGGAAAGAGTGATGTGTATGAATGACTAGAAACCCTGGGGTATAATGATATTTTGGGGATGGACGGTGCTGCTGATAGGCAGTGCTAATTGGTGTGAACTATAAAGGTAAACCGGATAGATATGTATTGCTTTGTTGTAGATGGAAATACCAGAGCAGAACACATCTGTTAAAACATTATGAATCAATATATAACAGCGAATAAAAAATAATAATTATTTCCTCCTGATTCTGGCCATCCCACATTATTATGGGAAACAGCCTGAAAACATAAGATTTGGTCTGTTAACCTTAATGACAATCAACATTTTATTTTACTTGTCCCTTGATCACTACATCAGTTACCTCTGGCTTATCACACTCATTTTGTCTCATGGGTGCCAACATATCCTTTAACTTCTCCATATTACTCGCTCCATATACGTATCTTGATTTATTACTCTTTGTCACTCACTTAGCATACCATATCCATTTCATCTAGTGTCTAACCTTTATCCTCATTACTCATATTCATGCATCCATGGTTTGTAGAGCATTACTTGTGATTTTATTTATTTATTATTTTTTTTTAAGTATTGAGCTACAGGAATTTAGTAATACCATATTGTGTATGTTAGTTTCACTTAAAATTTTAATTGCTTTTCAATGTTTAGTATTTCTTTTCAAAATATCTATTCTTGTCACATTATTGAAGCATTGAGATTGACTTGAGTGTGATGAAACACAATAGGAGTACTGTATTCTACCTACTATGTAAGATCTCAGTTGTGGTTGCATTATAATGGTCAGTGGCTATAATTATGACCGCCTGGAGTGTCCAGTATATTAAAAATGTCATATTTTATTTTACAGTTTGATTGGTTGTGTTGAGATATAAAACTGTCCATTTTTAGTACTGTACATACTTATTTTGTGGCTATAGCTTACTATAAAGATCAGTCCAAGTTTTATCTAAATATACGTTTTTACCCTTATGTTTCGAGTACCCCTTTATTAAAGTAAAATTTTAGAAACATTTGGAAAAAAAAGCTGAAATGAAAAAAAAAAAAAACAGAAGCAGCATGCCTGTGCATGACTGGAAAACATGGTGTTGAGCAGTTTGCAAATATGGATGTGCAGCTTGTGTGAAGCACTGGAGTGATGTCTAAAGTGACAGGGCTACACTAGATAGATGTTTCGGTGCTGTGTTGTGCATGGGAGACACTGTAGCAAGATTGAACAAATTATGCCAAAAGTGGGGGGACACTCTTTGTTGCTCTTGATTTTGGCCACCCAGTACTAGAGTGGGAAGAGGCTTGCTGATTGAAAAAAAGAATAGAAAAATTAAGTGATTTATTAGTAGATATGGGAGGGAGCATTATAAGTGTACAGCAGTAGTTGTTGTCACTCATAATAAAACTAGGCCTGGAAATTGTAGTAAGATATATGTACTGTGCACACAAAGTTAAATGATTTTCCAAAGAAGCAAAACAGCAATGAGAATTTGAATGTACAGATGAACTTACTGGAGGAAATCACAGTGTCATAATCATGTCTCTTATCATACTATGTCTTGAACATGTCAACTATATGAAATTATAGATAAGGGATATTTGAGGTGAGATTGAATGGTGATGAGAGGTAGACTATGTGTAAGGTGGATAGATGAATTATTTTGGAGTAGGAGGAAGATATTGAATGTTACTAAGCGCAGAGTACAGCATGCCCTTCAAATTTGCGGAATTTTAAGTCGCGGACCTCAATTACCGGTATTCGCGGATGACACCGTGGATGTACCCAAGAATGTTTAAGGGTAGTTTTAAAGTTGCTAGCATTTTTTGCGGTCGGGACATGGAGCCATTCGTTCTAGAGACAGTAATTTCTTTTACCTGTATTGTATATATATATATATGTGTGTGTGTGTAGACTTAAGGGTAGACTCACACATTTTTAATGCATTTGCTGATTGTATATACAATACTCTACAGGTAAAAAAATAATTGTCCTAAGGGCAAACACACAAAGGCAATATACATTTCTTGGCACACGAGTAAAAATGTAACAACCCCACCCCGATCATCAAATGTTATTCGTGGATATGGCTATTCGCAGCCATTTGGAGAACCTAACCCCCGCGAATTTGAAGGGCATGCTGTACAGTGTGAGTAGTATGGAGAATATATGGGCACTCATTGTAGTATTGATTTTGTTGGGCAGGAGCCAAAAATGGTAGAAGATTTCAGATGTTTGGGTGTGTTTTTATCAAGCTTTAAATACCGATACTTCTCAATTTGTGCAATAAGTATATTCTTAAATGTGGTCGTGTAAATATAAAATGCATAAATCAAACAATGTAATTAGTGGAGATTAGAGGGTTTCGTTATTAAGAAGACAGTACTGATATTATATTAGTGAAAAACTACAGTAGTATACATGTACCAGGAAATATAAAATACTCCATACCTTTGCTCATATCACAAACATGCTGAGGGGAACATATTCGTGAGATTGGTGTTCGATCCATGTGCTCAGCATTTGTTCCATTCTCTCCATAATCAAACGTCAGAAATACAAGATCTTCGATGCACTGATTAATGTTTCGCTCTTAGCACTCTCCTTGATCTTCTCTGTAGTATCATAATAGTCTGTAAAGTAGATTCACTAAGTCCAAGGACATACTTAATATCAGCTGTTCATTCACCTCTCTCATAATGTTTGAGCATATCCAGCTTAATCTCAATAGTGATGGCATTAGGCTCCTGGTACCAGGAGAACTTAAAGGACACTTTGGTGGCATAATGCGATACTGTATACACTATGCTGCAGCACAAAATATAATAGCACTCTGTGACTAAAGACTGTATCCATGCATTGGGAACTACAAGATGGGAATATGCATACCCACACCACGTGAACGCACGCTTCTCATATGGCGCTGGCAACGCCACACCACCGCTCTGCCAACCCAATGATGATGTTTGTCGATGGGCATGTTATTTCAAACATAAGCCCGATTAAATTAATAAAAGGTGAAGATGGACTTTGCTCTTTATTCTAAATGGCATAAAACAAACACGCATAAATCATGAGGTACCTGTATAAAGGAATGTGAGAAGTCTGGAGAAGCTAAGAAAAAGGGGGGGGGGGGCGATTTATCTTTAAGTGTACAAGGAGCCTACAGTAAGAAGTGCTTGGATGTAAAGGTATGTGTTATATATAAAGAGAAGTCAAAACAAATTAATGTATTTAAGAGATTGATAAAGAAATGTGTGAGATTTTTCATTTGTGAGGGAGGGGGAAAATTTACCCTAGAAAGATATAAAGATAAAAATATATTAAGAGGATATGGTTTGGTAGAATGTATTTTGCAGGATGTTCGTTATTACAAAATAGAAGATAAGAAGCAGAGTGGTTAGTATTTGAAATAAGCTGATTAAGGAAATTGGTTGTTTAGCTTCAAGAATGTGTCATTGGAATATGCTTTGAATTTAGAGGAACCAATACACAATTGAGGGGATTAGCCTTTACAGTTGCAAAATTGGATGGTGATAAGTCTCTCAGATGATCCAGTATAGAGAGCATAATGAATGAAGGTGAATTGTTGAGGCACTGAGGAAATCTGTACTCATTAGTCTCAGCCAACTTCATATCCAGTGGTATTCCTTTCATTCTCTTTTGGTAGTTTTTGCAACATATTGATATCTAATTAAATGGTGAAATAAGGGGATAAATGAGCAGACGAACACCATGCCACTTATGACTGACGTAAACTGAGCATGGATACAATTGAGCTGCACATGACTAGTCTAAACTGAGCATGGCCACAGTTAAGCTGCACATTACTAGTGTAAACAAAGTATGAAAGATGCTTCAAGTAGACCAAGCAGCTTTTGGCATAAAGTGAGCTCTTGGAAAATTCCATTCTTTGGAATTTACCTCTGTATTATTATTTTTTTTCCATATCCATTATGCATTGCAGAACTGTGTAGAAGATTATTCCTAAAAGGAGGGTTAACTGTATCTTTTTTTTTTTTTTTACATACTGTTCATTACTTTTATTTTTTCTTCCTTTCCACAACCATTCCACCCCATTGTAGGTATAGAGGATTGATAAAAGCCTTTTAGCAACAGTCAGGTCATACCTGTATTGAACAATTTTAATTTGATTTGGAGTAAGTTGGACAGCTAAGAAATAAAGAGGTGCTTATTCACATGAACAATACAATGTAAAGATTCTGATTAAGAACATGTATAATTGAACCTGATTCTGCTATTATAGTTTCTAGAAAATTGCTAGAGAAAGGATAGCTGCAATCCTTTTAATGTGTCTGGACTTAGGAAAGACCTGTAATTGTAGTGAACATGGTAGGATTGTGTAAATGGCAGGAAAACTTTGGAATAATGGAATTGCTTAAATATTTGCCAAATGACAAATTCCCAGTGTGAACAATTAATAACAGTAAGTTTTGAAGTTGTATGCTCATCAGGCATGGAATAATTAATTAACTTAATTGTTAACTTCTACAAGTTAACGATTAAGTTAAATTAACTTTGCTTAACTAATTAACTTTTGAAATAATAGTTTAACTTAACTTAATCAAAATTTTGGCAAATTAATTGATTAACTTTGATTAATTATCAATTAACTCCTTAGAAAAAATAACAAATAATATATAACTCACCAGCCCTTGCACCCAGTGAGTATCCATTATAAAGTGTAATAAGTATGTGATGAAAAAGTTTGAGTTTAAACTTTCAGTGATTATTATTTATTTGATATGCAGAATTCTTATCTTATCATGATATAATTTTTCAAGTAAGAAAGTCTAACTTGGTTTTGCATACTGATATAATAAAGATATTTACGTGTGAAAAACTGTTGAGTAAAAAATATAAAAGTCAAGAATTTATAATTATTTTATCTCAAGACTTATTCATACCAAGGAAGTAGCGTGCCAGACTGCCTGACTCAGTATTGTGATCCAGGTACTCAAACTACAGTATTCATTGACTTCTGGAAAACGTTTACAGGATATTAAGTTATTTAATCCTCATGAAATTTACCCAAAGCAAATTTGACACAGACTGGTTAACTTAACTTAACTTAACTTAACCTAATCGAAAAAATCTTATCTTAATTAGTTAATGTTAAAAATCAGGTTAACTTAACTGGAAAAAAGTGTAAATGAACTTAACTTGACTAGTTAAATTTGAAACTTATTGCCCCATGCCTGATGCTCATTACAACTTGCAGATGCAAAGTTGATCTATTGTTTTGATGATAGTTACAGAACTTGAAAGCTCGTATCATAAGAAGGGAGAGGTAAGGATATGTTGTGCTCCTTTCCCTGATCCTTTTGACTTCTCCCTTTCTCTCATTACAATTAGGGTACTGTAGCCTTAATTGCTGGAATCTCTCACAAAATCCAGTTACATATGTGTACTGGGTTAAAATAATTTTTCTTTCCTGTAGTCCATTTATAAAGTGTATTACTGAATTTAGAATGCCTGGTCTGTGCTTGGAAAATTGCCCATAGGTTTTATAAAATTTTTATGGTGAAAACTGGTTGTGTCCCAAAATTTAAGGAGGATTAAGTGGTTGCTTTGAAGTTAGAGGAAGAAAGGGTTGCTTTATAATATTTGTTTATTGTAGTTGCTCATTTTTGAGTGCTTTCATGAGAGAATTTGAATCTTGCATTTGTGTGTACATTTGTGCATGCCTGTATATGAAGTCTGGTTACTGAAGTAAAGGGAGATCATCAGGATCAATGTTGGAAGAAGGTGATTCAGTGGTGATTAATATACCTCACCGTGGATTCGTTCACTCCAAACAACTGGCCAACTGCGGTGGTGTTCATTTTTCCTTTAACTTGTCTAATAATTGGACCTTCTTGGTAAGGGCCATTACTGACTTTTGCCTTTTATGTTTCACTGCAGTAGCATTACTAGCACTAAACAGTATTTTAGTGGCCATTTCGCACAAAAAGCACTAAATTTTGAGCACAACGCGAGAGATGCTACTGCGCGGACATAAGTTGAGCACAAACAAAGGAGAAAAGATGCTGTGGGCACGTGGGGGTGACTCACAATACTCCTGCAGAGGCTTGAACTAGCCACCATCTGCTTACCGCAAATAGTCGAAGCCGCGAATAACAAGGGTTTACTGTATTTTACGGACATTTCCCGTACTTGAATGGGTTACCTACGATTACCTGAAAGCAGGTTTCCATGCTACACAGTCTCTTGCAGCTTCTCTCATCAGGTTCTTATCTCTAAAGGTATTTCTCACAACCTCTCCCCATGTTATTCTTTGCCAACCCTTAGCTTGCCTCCCCTCTATATTCAGACTTGTAAATGCTCTGCTTAATCATTTTGTATGATTATGATAAAGTATTATGTAAGTCAGAATGTTGAAGTTTCGTATGCCTGGGAATAGAAACATTATTGATTGAGGGTGACTATTGAATGTATGTTGTATCACTGTGGAAGTGTCCATCAGAAGGTTAACAATAGGGTCTTGCAATGTTTGAATCTTTTATCACAGTAATGTAGTATCAGTCTTCTTAGCCATGGCTCTTCTGCAGTATTGACTGATATCTATGTGTCCAAGAAGTCATAGACAGTATGACCCATAGCTTTTGGTTTAAGAAGGACATTGCCAATGTGACTCACTGCTTCTGCTTTACCTTTTTGGTCGAAATATTACCTATTAATACATGAGATGGGGATGGGGCATGTGTCGTAAGGCTCCTTTACCAGTGTGGACACCACCCTGGCTGGAGGTCAAACTCTTGGCATCAAATTCAAGTCCCAGCACTGTACCCACTCAGACAAGTAATCCACAGTTGAAGATACATATTTGTTTAAGAAAATTTATGTGAGATAATATTTTAACAGGATATATTATTGAATCATGCAAAATGCCAAGGAAGACTTCATTGTATAAACCTGTATGTAAAGTCATTTACATTAATGTCTTTCACAGTTCTTTTACAGCTTGATATTTTTGGATAGCCATGTGATATAATGTACATAATATTCTGAGGTTGGTCATATAGAATTATCATTGTCAGTGGGATAGGTTTTGTATATTCATTGTATAATTCTTGAATTACTGGTGAGGTATAATCTGTCTGAGTGTTGAAAATCTTGTAACTTTGTAACTAATGTAATTTGCCTAATCTTTTTTCTGGTTTATTCTGGGCAGAGTGTATTTAATCAGGTTTCACCTTTTTAAGGTTATATTCAATGTGTCTGAATGGTGATATAATTCCTTTACAGTGACCAAAAGCCTTCGTTGGATTCTCCTTTATTTGATGCTGCCAATGTCCTCTCAGACTTCCCGTAGGTTGGAGTGACCGACCTGTAATTAGTTCCCTAAAGCCACCATTTTCATCAAATATTATTACTCTTATGCACAAGAAAGATCAAAATTGCCAGCAGCAGTCCATTGTGGTGACAAGCTGTTTGAATCATCACTTGATGGTTATTGGGGTAAATGTGCCCAGCTCACTGTTGAGATAAACATGAGATATACTTTTACATATCGGATATTGCATTAAAGTTTTGTGTGGCAAACTGTGGATGTAGTATATTAGCATGTGTACTTGTGTGCTGTAATTGTGAATATTTAAAAAAAGCACCCTTAGAGTACATCACAAATATTTTTGTAAACTGTACCCCTCTGTACTCATGATTGCTTTAAAAAAAATTCTTGAAAAATATTGCAGAACTCTCTTACTAAATCCTTCTTAATAAGAAGGATTTGTGAGTTTTGTTGGTGTGCTTACATATAAACTGTAAAGAACATCTTATTGCATTATATTGGATTATTCAACAAAAGCAAATTTCTTAATTGTTGGAATAATTTTTTATGGGAAGGTTTCACTATCACTGTGGCACTTTTTAAAAAATTATGTGATGTCCACATAACCAATGGTGCAGCACGTTACAGTTTTTACAATGGTGTCAGAAAGAAAGAAAATAAGCCCTTGCTATCTTTGCCTTTGTGTCCATCATAATTCCCACTGTCTTTCCAAGTTGCTGCCTCTCCAGATTGATTCATCAAGACATACGCACATATCCAACTACTTAAGGAGAGACCTTCAAGGAAGTGTAGAATTGACTGATGGTTCACATTGGACTCCTTTTTTTTTTATTTACAAGGCAAAGACCTCCCCATATAACTTTTGTAATACAAGACACTTGACTGACATATGAGTGAGACTTATATTTTTAGTATGAAGAATAATCAAAGTATCTACTGGTAAGTGTAATTTGATCAGACCATTTTTTCTCAGATTTGTGTGTCAGTCACAGATGACTGTAATGTCCTTATTGTGTGTTATTGTCAGGTGTGTTGTTACAAAAGTAGTTTCCAAAAATTTAGCCATATAACTCGATGCTCAAATGGTGCCGTCATAAAGTTTTAGTGCTTGATGCCGTTAGTGAGCAAAGGAATATGTAACTCAGACTGTTAAAGACGTAGGCAGGAATTTGTATGAGTTGCTTCCTAAGGTGTTAGTTTAATGATAACACATCAGTGTTGATTATTTCCTGGAATATTTTATATATTATTTTGTAGAGGGGGCATCTGCTCCTCTTGCATTATGAAGCTGTTCTGGTATACAGTATGTTAAACAGTACCTGTAAGCTTCTTAAAGTTTTATACTTGTCTTCTTGAAAGTAAGGAAAGGTTCCTTCATATATATTTTTGAGGGCCAAAAATTACTTAAGAGTTACTTGTTGAATCTCCTTATTTGATGTTCCTCTTTGTAGACCAAATATATTTCTTATTGTAATTATAATGTTCATTTAAGATTCTGTTGTATAACCAGTAGTATTGCATTGATATAATGTATACCATTTGACCTGTGGAGTTGCCTAGATTTTATTACTTGTCTGTGTGTTGATTATTTTGATCAAGGTTTTGTTTATCTGAGGTTCTGGTTTCTAAATGACTATTATTTTATAAGTAAACCTGAAAGAGAAGGTAATGAGGTGTTTTTTATGGGATTGTTTGTCTCGGCAAGAAAAAAGATAATATATTTAGCTACTAAAGGAATAATACACCTGTGTATTAATTAGCTGTGTATGTGCGGTAGGTTTTAGTTGTGCTTAACACTTAATTAATTGCCCTCATCTAAGACAATAGTAATATGACTACAGGAGTAAGTGTAGGGCTAATTTCAGTAAAGATGGAAGTGGTTGGCACAGTGTGGAGTAGTTTACCTTTTTAATTATTTATTTATTTATTTATTATTACAGGGGTATATCTTGTTCTGGTATTTATATCTATGGTTTGTTTCTGAAAGACGTTACATAATGTAATTGACACTCCCCGATTAATGAGTAATAACATTTATTGAATAGACAAGAATGCAGTGCTCAACATGCTCTTGAGTGTCTGCATGAAAAATAAGTTTTGTGGTACTGTAGCAACATTTAATCATGTCTCGAAAGAAGAGCTGTGGTAATTGACAAGTATCATTTTCCGGCAAATTATGTGGTCTGGTGCTGGTGCGTAACAGTTGAATTTTATTGCATTAACATTTGGTTGATAATTATTGTATTCTTTAATAGGAACACTTTTAGGTAGTTCAACTTTCTTGTAAGGATCTTAATTGGACAGTGAAGTGGTGCTAGAGTTACACAATTAATTAATTCTCTCTTAATTTAATAAATGTCAAGAATATACCAATGTGTACCAGTATTTTTGAAGTTAATTAGTCTGTGTAATTTCAAAATTGGTATATAACATATGTACGGGTGTCTGTAGACTTTGGTAATTGTATATCTTTTTTGGGTAATGTGAAACATCTGAGTTCTTAAATCCATACTCATTGTTTCTGTATGTCAAGCAGCACAATTATGTCTGTCTTCTTTTGTGTAGTAATTCTATTTCTTTGCTATTGGTTACTCCTTTCCCCTAAATGAGTCAAAATTGTCTTGTTGAGACATGCCACAACCAATTTTAGCATTACCCAAATCCGAGTCTTTGAAGTGCCAGTAGTAGGAATGATTTCTCTTCTGAGATGAGTTCCCAGCCAACCATTTTTCAGTCATCAATTATGACACACAGGGATATGGAAGATACACTTGCAGAATCTATCACCTGACTCAGTTTACAAGACCTCCTTTATCAGGTTCTCCTAGCATTTTATCTCGCCATTTTCAATGTGTGAAGAATGGATTATAAGGTAAACTTATCCTTGGCGTGTATCCTCAGTAATGTTCAAGTTGGTCCAAAATATCTGGTATTTTATTCTGGAAAAAAAAAATGACTGTATATTGATATTGGTCATATCTATTATTTTTCTTAGAGATGCAGTGAATCATTAATGTTATACAGGGTGATTCCTTCAGCTCTTTCATAAATTGCAGGGTGTATTCTTGAGATTTTTTCAAAAGGGAAATGTCAATATGACAAAAATGTCGACACCACCTTAATTTCCTAGTTACAGCACTTGAAAGATGTTGAGTTAATATTGATGAGAATGGAGAAAAACAGTCATAGATTTGTGTTTAAATTTATTTACCACATATAATACTACACAATGATATGCATTTATATTATTACAGTGAATGTTCAAAATTCATTCCCTTTTCTTCAGTACATACCTCAGCACATTGCACCATTGATTGTTTGATGCACTCTGACATACCTAGAATATTTCCAATAATTTCGCAATTGTCTCACTCGTGGCCACAATTCTTCTCGTGCCCAAACCTCTGTAGCATAAACTAAGTTATCTAAATGATTTTTCCCCTTATAATTGTTTCATGAATACACCCTGCAATTTATGAAAGAGCTTAGAGAATCACCCTGTATAAGGGAGAATATGTATTGGTCTAATTTCTTTTGTTGAGAACAGTTTTCATACATCAGTCATGAAAATTATTAGTTTTTTTTGTAATAGACTTTTCCCCCTCAGTATATCAGAGAGGCATGAGTAAAAATCTTATCTACACATCACAGTCATGATATCGTCTTGTATCTTCTCTCTTCAATACAGTACTCCCATTCACCGTCAGTGTTATTCATTGCTATGTTCATCCACTTTAATTTCAGTCTTCCTTTATACATACATCCAACTCACCCGTGTTCTTTCCTACTTGATGATCTCTCTTTATGTCCATGTCTTCTCAACACTTAATCTTTGTTTTATTTAATACTCGATACAGTACTGAATGTCCAATCTCCCTTCTTTGTTCTCAGAAATCCATGTAAAATTCTCATAAAATTGATCTCAGAAGATCCGTCCTAGTTGCATAAACTGCCCAGGCCATTTGGCTGCTGCAGATGTTTTGCCCTTATAGACAGTAGTAGAGTGAGTTGTATCACCCCTGTCAGCACACCTCTCCACACTGGATGGCTCTTTATTTACTAACTTCCATTGCTCTTAGATGCTTAGCTGATTTCATAACCTTTCAAAACTCAGATTTCCTAACTACCATTCCTTCTTTCCCATCAAATAGTACCCCCCAAATGTTGTATTTGATGTTATCAAGAGTTCTTACTCCTCTTCCATTCCATATTCCCATGGGACTGTAACCAAATGCAACTGTGTGGATAGTGCAACATTCATAACTTCCACATTTTGTCAAATCCACATCATTGTTGTCACAAGGCCACAACCAATTGCACCACTCCATTACTGCATATTATGAACAATGTGGCATCAAATTACAATATATCCTTTTCATACCTCATATTAAACCTTAAGCCAGTTAATTAGTCCAATTATTTTTAATGCATTTTGTATTCTCCATAGAGGCCTCCTTCAAAACTTCACACTGCACTGTACAACCTACCTACTTTCTACCCTCTATATTAGATACATCACAAGTCTTTCTTTGAACTATATTAGCTTAAACCTTTTTATTCACCGATTGTATTTTGTAATATTTGTTTATCCTTTTACAACTCCAATATGTTATGTATTTTGCCTTCCTCTAGTTTGTAATAGCTTAACAATATTACTAGAAAACAAAAGTAATTTATTTGATTATCTTTAGCTCATAGTGAGGAAGATGCAATTTGCCTCCACTAAACATACAGTAGCCTAAACACTTCCTTGTCTTCTTCCACTGATGTATTCCTCAGATCCAATAACTGGATCATTGACACTACCTTTCTGGTCCTGTCCTGTTCATCTGTAGTATTTTGACAACTTTTATCCACAAAGTGGCTCATTTTCATTAAGAATCCGAACAGTAATGACCTGAGCACTTTTTACACAGATCGTACAAAAAGTACCAAGAAAATCAAGCTTCTTTGGAAATCTTAATGTATCTTACAAACAAATTATTCTTGAATTTCAAATTAAAAATTTTTACAACCTCAGATAATATTGTCTTTATGGTATGGCTTTATCTGTCTAGCTGTTAAGTTTTGGTTAAGTTTTAGCTTTTAGTTTACTTTCTCACGAATTGGCCACACTGCTATCTTCACTGACACTTTTGTTTACTCTTGCAACAAATCATGCATTTGTTGTTGATTCATGAATTGGCATCAGCTCTATGGGGGCAAGCTGATCTGAAGTGTGTGAACATTGGCCAATGACGTAAAAGTTCACTGGTTTGCAAAACAACAAATGTCAGAGATTGATATTTGACGGCTGTTTGAATTCCTTATATGAAAAGTTGTTTTTCAGCAGTGAATAAAAGTAGTTTCGTTCTACCAACCAGCAGCCTCTCGTGCACAAACACAGTAGATTTAGAAACTAACATTAAACGTTTGTAATGGTGTGTTGTTAAGGGAAGTGAAAAGAATGTACTGCACAGTACTAGTTTATATCTATCTGACCTATTATGAGTCCTGGGTTTGGATTTTCAGAGATATGTACTTGACTTCTTTCCTGTAACTAAGGATAAAGTAGCACATGATAGTGCTTTGATACCAGTACAGTTTTAAAATTATTTGGCTTTGATTCCAGAGTTGCGAGCAGAATTGAGCCAGTTAAACATATTCCCCAGTCACCAGTTAGGGTAGAAATTTTAGCATATGAATCTAATAGAATCCATGCCCATGACTTGGTTCCCATAGGTTGCCAGATATTTGAAGTTTATTTTTGTTGGGTTATAGTTCCTATCAGCAAGTTTATTTTTACTCTCAGGCAATGAATATTTTCTCGGCTCTGTTTACAGTTTTAAGACGTATAGTAAAAATGTTAAGAATCAAACCATGTCCATCTCTTAATGGGCTCTTTAGGTTTCAAAGGACATTTGAGAAAGGGTTCTTTATGAAAAAAAAATTTGCAATATTACCAAAAGTTTGTCAAATAAACTATGGTTTTTTTTTTTTTTTTTTGCCACAAATTCAGAAAATGCCTTGCTATAACAACATGAAACTATGAAATATAGACCCCAGATTTCTTTTCTACAAAGCATGAACAAACATGCATGTACTTCCTATACCTTTACTAATTGACTTGCAATTTACTGCCCAGAGTCACTTCAGGCAGTGTATCATGTTATGTTGAAGGGCGTATAGTAAAAGTCTTCATAGAAAAAGAGTGACTGGAAACTAAATATTACCCAGTACATTAATTCCTTGAAGTTTGTAGTCCTTTTAAATTAATTTTGCTTCCACTAGTGTTTATGGGTCATGATTCCTGATACAGTATACAGTTGAGAAGAGAGTTTATATAGGTCATGTGATGCATCCCAATGCTGCCACTTCCACCCACACTGTTGAAAAAATATCTTTGATGAATCAAAGGGTAATATTTGAATATTTATGACCTAGTGATTATAATGTATTCTTCCTTTTGTGTGTGTCTAGTTTCAGGTTTAATGCTGTAATACAGTATTATACCAAAAGAATTTGCAGTGTTTTGTATCATTAATACTCTTATTTTTAGATTTTAAAGTGTGCTAGGTTAAGTTACAATCAACTGTATTAATTGTGATAACACTGAACTTTTGTTTTCAAATGAGGATGTTTTCCCTAGTATTATTTGCAATTATTCTTGGTAGATTTAATTTCACAGATAAGGTTTTTCTTGGAACACTTCTTAATGATAACCTTTGATAAACTGACTTAAATGGACTGTAATTAAATATACCAGAATGGTTTTGCAAATTATAGTATACAATGCAGTTGTGGTGGCTCACTTGTTCACAGCATTTGGGTCTATGTTTTGTTTTTAGTAGTATTTAAATTTCAAGCATGCAAGTTACTAAACAAAAAATTTAAAACTGGGTGGTGCACCATATTACATGGGTTTAGATATATAGAAAGAAAGCACTTGATATTCTAATGTATTTCATATGCAGCTTATCACACAAACCAAATTTTTGATTCAGTATTATAGAAATGTAATGTTTTCCATAAGAGTAAAAATAGAAGTATTGTCCAGAAACATGAAAAGTTACAAACAATTACTTATAGCTGCCAAAGAATTGCAGTTTATGATCTCAAATTTGTTTAAGCATTCCATCTGGAAAACATAGATATTATGAATGTTCATTCTTGTATATTTATGTATTTTTTAATGGACTAATATTTGTTCATAAGTGAAGTCAGCTTTTATGTTTTGTATCTGCAGTTATGGTGAAAGTCTAAGCATAATATTTAAATTTTAAGATTTTTTGGATGGTGACAATTAAAATTCAAAATGCCAGTAAGTGAAAGGAATTTTTTATTGTCAAGAGTTCAAGTGTTATCTTGTTGCACTCTCAACTAGTCGAGCTAAAGGCAGAGCATTTTGCTACATCACAGTATTAGTTGGGACATTTGACGATTCTGTTCCCTACAAAACTATAGTTAGATTAGACACCAAAAGTGTTCGACTTGTTGAGTATGCCATTATAAAATGTCAGTTGAAAAGCTGATTTTTCTTGTTTTATTTTGTTAGTTTGAAGGATTGTTGCACATGTCTTACAGGACGACATTAATATTGCTTGTATAATTTAATGATTGTCTTTCAATGAGATTTATAAGATTTCGGCTGCATTTACACCAAGCCAGTCAAGTCAAGTCATGTCAATCAAGTCATTTGACTTGACTTGACTCGACTCGACTCGACTCGACTCGACTCGACTCGACTCGACTCATTGCCGTTCACACCGACTGAGTCAACCTGAGTCAATCAGGGCTCAGTACCCAGACTGATTTCGAGGAGGATGGACGCATATTCTCTCGCTGAATTAGCTGTTTTGTTGTGGATTCAGCGTCTTAAACACAAGAGGAGGACCCGAATCTGGATGCATGAACTCAACACCAAAGGACCCAATTTTGGAAGCTTCAGTCATTTATTCCCAGACTTGGTGAACCATCAAGACAAATTCTACAATTTCTTTAGGATGACAGTTGAAAACTTCAAAAAGCTGGTGGACTTGACTGGGTCTTCCCGAAGGAAAATGACTACCAACTACCGACGTGCAGCTATAACATCACGATCCAGGTGGCTACGATCAGTGGGATCATATATAGCAGGACGCTCTCGAACTAAATTTATCAGGACGTCAACCTGCATGATGTACACACCACTGCGGACTCGGCGTGACTGATGAAGAAAATGGGCCCAACCCCATCTGTGACTTGACGTGACATGATGCGACGTGACAAGATGCGACGTGACTTGACTTGACTCATCTGGTGGGAATGGTTTCTGAGAATATACATTGGAGTAAATGAGCATTAGAGTGGCGATTCACGATGAGTCATGACTTGACGTGACGTGACGTGACTTGACTTGACTTGACTGGCTTGGTGTAAATGCAGCCTTACACATGAATTTTGCTATTGTGTAAAAGAAACTTGAAAGTTATTTGTGTTTACTCTACAAAAAATTATTGTATAATATTACAACCCTTTTGCTATTATTTAGATTGTTATAAATATTTATTTAATTTTTATTAATAAATAAATTAATATGATCGTTGGTAACGAAGGGGCAGTATATACAGGCAGTCCCTGAGTTATAAACTCCCAACTTATGAACACCCATACCTACGAACAGAATCCCAATGCAGTACATTAATCACAAAAATCTGTTATTAAATTATTTATTTTTACATTAATTTATATTGTTTAACATCACTTTATTTACAGTATTTTCACTATTTTTTATGTATGGGATATTGTTGCTGTTTTGTATGGGTGGGGGTGTTTTATAACCTAACCTATGGAATTAACATTTCTGACTTACAAACAGATCATCTTATGAACAGGGTCCAGGGACATACAGTAATCTATTCATCATTCAGAGACTGCCTGTACAATGTTTAAAGAATTTTTTTATCCAAAGCCAAATTGTTAAAGGGCATTATTACCCCATTGCTTATATTATTTGGTATATGGATCATAGGAAAGCTTTTTGGTATTGATAGTGCTTACCTCTTGTACACAATTGCTCTCTTACTCTTTCAAAGCTTGGGTATCCAGAATCAAGAACAAATATTGATTTTCCTTTTATTCACTGTCATTCATTCATTCATCTTGATGTAACTGATACAAAGACCAGCACTGCAAATTTACCAGAAACCTTTGGTTTGTAAGTGTTTGGCTCTTACAAAGAGAGAATCTGAGTCAAGTTAGGAATTAATAGTAATTTTGGGTTTTACTGTTCTCATAAAACAAATTTCTTTGAGTTTCATAGATTTATTACAGAACTCCAATTGGCTATTGGTTTTGAATTGTTCTTTAAAGTAAATTGGATGATTGCTTGAAAAGTTTTCAGTCATTAATGCAAATTGAAGTGTTTTTTGTATTTTGTGCAACAATCACTCTTATGTCTTGTAGCTAAGTATTTACAGCTTATGATTTTATTTTTTTTTTTTTTACATTTGCCCTTTACAAGTGTGTAGACGAGGTTAGTGTGTGAAGCTTTTCATTAACTCTAACAGACAATATTTTGCTCTTTTGCTGTAAACATAAAAAGATTGTCACAGCTGTAATTGGAATTTCTACTCTTCTGTAAGCAGTTCTATACTAAATAAAGTAAATTCTACAGTTTTCCCTTCAAAACTGTGTATATATATATATATATATATATATATATATATATATATATATATATATATATGTTGATATCTGTGCGAGCACAGTCTATACTCACCTGAGGTGGAATGCCTTTGTAGAACTTAGGTTTCTTCTTGTACATCAGCATACCCAGATCACGCACTCTGTAGATATTTATATATATATATATATATATAATATACATGTTTGTTCAAGACATCTCATGAGGCAAATCAAATGTCTTGGAATAAAGACAAAGCTAAGGTGCCTAGTTTCTCTGTGATTTTATATATATATATATATATATATATATATATATATATATATATATATATATATATATATATATATATATATATATATATTGATAATTATGAGAAAACACGGCGTTTCTCCTTGTATATCAGCATCTACCTGACCACACACCTGCAGTGTGATTTATTTGCATATATATGTATATATATATATATATATATATATATATATATATATATATATATATATATATATATATATATATATATATATATATATATATATATATATATATATATATATATATATATATATATATATATGTGGGCAGCTGTGAGCAGATCTGTGGGCTATTATTCCTGTTATCAATAAAGAGGTCATGGTACAATAATCCAGTTTTCTGGATATAATTATTGGAGGTGCTGGATCACCTGCCACGTGACTGAAGAGCAACTATACCACCTTCCTGAATCCTAAATCGAGCAAGTTCCTGTTCCACTGACCATTATACCTCACTACAGGGCATTTTTTATCAACAAGGCAAATTACAACTGTATTATTATTATGCAGTATACTTTTCTTTCCCAGGATTTAGAGAAACACTGATGGAATTTATCATGTCCTGCAGTACTTGGTGGTCCCAAACAATTTAGAATGACTTATGCTTAAAAAATGTCATGAAAAATAATGCCAAAATCCATGGACAGTTTTTCATGTCAATTTAACCATTTTTGAATGCATGTTCATATTTAGTCATGCCGTCCATGTGATTATACTTTATGTGCAATTTTGAACTTTTGTATTTGTATTTTATTCAACCTAAGTTACTTTTAGTTTGGTGAATAAGATTTGTCAGGTTTTACTATTCAGAGATAATAATTGTTGTGTATTTAGAGTTCTTTGTCAATTATTTTACCAAAGTGGTGTTATGTCTTAAAAGCAATTGCTTGCAGTATTCACATGTATATTGTTAAAACATTGTGGTCATTTCCATAACAACATTGTGTGTAGTATGTTATTGATATTTTTGCTAAATATTTTTTTATCATAATCATCAATATTTTAATCATACCCATAAATCATCATCATCGTCATCATTTTCATCAATTTAAAAAAAACATTTGTGAACCATGACTAACCCAGTACAGTATTTTCTATAGCTTAAAATGTTTCAATTCAGTAGGTTTATGAAATATCTTATTCACTTTAAACAGTATGTCAACCACATTTCAAGCACAACGGTGTGTCTTCTCTTAACAAGTTTGCTCTAAGTACTACACTGTCTATAACAGCTGGAGCAGCTGGAGAGTAGTGGAACATATGCAGTATTAAAGAATTGGAATTTCAAAGTGAAGTCAAATAAAATTGTAATAAATATTAATCATATATTTAGTTGTATCCCTTTGTAGTACAGTATTGTGTAATTTCATGTTTTGGCAAAATTTTTAATATAAAAAATTATCTCGGTAGCCTTGCTTACTGAGGGAGATGAAGATAAAGAGTAAAGGGTCTAATAGGTAAATAAAGTTCTCTGGAGATAAGTAATTGGTAAAGTGTTGTTATCTGAAAAAAATAAAATTGTACATAATAAATAAGGTATAATTGTATAAGTGTGATAGCCTGCACCCGTAAACATTGAAAATTGGTGTACGTGCCTCTGTTAGCTTTGTAGTTGACCTTAAGTATTCTCAGACTGAGCTGATTCAAGGAAACAATATTAAAAAAATATTACCATATTCTTAATACAGTATTCATATGCATATTTAAAAATGAGCCAATAGGTTTCTTTTAATACACTTTTCATTAGTGAGCCACTTACAACAAATGGATAGCTGGGTTTGAGCTAGTTATAGTATCTGTATGATTTATGTTATTAATTAGAATTATTTATTGGCAATAAATTCAGCAAGAAAGCATTTTATAATTAATTTTTAAACAGTCTGCAATTATAGGAGGGATCCCTCAAGCAGAATCTATTATCAAACATGTGACCATCTGATCTCTCCACTTATTCTAGCATCATACACACAAAGTTAGGATTCTGTGGACATACTGTATTGTACCGAAGAATTCTGCTTGTGGGTATAACTGTCACATGGAAGTTACTTGCCTGATGGTTAGATTATAAGTCATTAGGAATGTATGAAAAAATTGAAAATTTTCCTAATAAGTGTAATCCAGATAAGAAAAAAATGAAGTGTGAGAAAGAAGAGATAAAGAAAAGTAGACAAAATGGTTGTATGAAAAAATTCCCTCTTATCTTGTTTGATGTGTTTAATCTGCTTTTAGTCACATGAAAAGAATAGAGAGAAATGCATCATACGTCTCATTAGGGAAAATATGACTTGAGGGAAAAACATACACTATAAAGTTGGATAAGACATTAGAAGGATAAAGGTGATTTGCACTTCATTGTTTTTATGCTGCCATTCACACCATATTTGGCATTGCACAATAAATGAGAAAATAATTGTGAAATTAGTATCATCATTTTGTTTACTGTCTATGAGTCATAATTGAAGTTGCATGTACAGTAATTAATTGGTCATATGAGAGAAGTATTCATGCAGCCTCAGAATGTGTTATTATTAACCATTTTTATTATTTATTATCATTATAGTATTTTTATTATTATTACAGTATCATCATTATTTCTTTACCTTATGTGTTTTATGTCTGTGCCAAACATATATGCTGCTTATTTTTATTATGTTGTATCCATATTTTGTAGTAAAATGATTTCATAATATATAGCTTTACAGAGAAAGCATTTAGGTCAGATCTAATGCACCATTGTTGGAAAAGCTGTCAGTTTCATTGGTGGATTATATATGTAAGCTACACTGTAATCTGGAATAAACTTTTGACTCACTGCATGCTGTTCTAACCCTTACCTTTTATATCCTGAATCTCTTACATATATTTGAACATAATTTTTAGCTTCTTGTGGTTGTGGCATGACTGGAAAGAGATTGTCATCATCTTATTTTGTATTTTATAAGTTGTGTAAGAAAAGGGGATTTTTCTGGGTGTTCTGGTCAATTTGAAGGATTACTAGTGTTGTGACACTTGCTGTGCAGCACTTGCTTAGAGGATAGAGAAACTGTCAGTCACAAGCAGTAGAAACAAGTCAACAGAGTACTTAATAAATTTTGTTTGTCTGGGATGGCAGTGTCAATTGACCTGCATAAAGTTCACTAACATTGGTCTAAGCAGAATCTACATGTAAGTCTATCCTTTCAGCAAATGGCTGCAGAGTCTTCCCCTCTGTTGACTTGTATCAGTTTGCTCACAAGTGGGGAGAGGGTACCCTGCATGTTGTACATAGTTGTGGCCATACTGCACAAGTGCCTATCTCGATCATCTAACACTGCCATCTTGTTTTATTGTTAAGAGGAAATATCAGGGGTTCAGTGTTAATGTGATGCTGTGTTTAAAACTTCTTTTGTCTGTATATAAAGAAAACATTTAAATAGTGTCTGTGCACATGAACCAAAGTCATGCCAACCTTTAACTCCCAAGGTTACCCTTTAACACACAGAAATTTAGGTTGGTTGAGGAGATGTATTATTTCCGAAAACGCCTGAATTTTTGTACATGAATAAGTGCAGGGCAGCAAGATTGGTATGGCACTGACTTTTAGGCATATAGACACTTGAAATGTCTTATTTACACACAGGCATCCACAGCTTCCAAAAAACAGTATTGTGCCAACTTTGGACCTGATATGACCCCTTTACAATGTCAACTGAAGCTACTGTCACTTATGTACAGTATTGTTCATTGAAGTAGAATGTTCAGTATCATATTATTCACTAGTGACAGGTTTTGTCATAATCACTCATTCTCCTGGAAATGAGTGTTGGTTACAGTGACAATCAGTGGCATCACCCAAGCAGAAGTAATAAGCTAGCTTTGCAGTGTGTTCATAACTGAGTGAGGCCAGTGCAGATCAATGGCTCCCATCTTCCCACTTTTGGTCCCTACCAGTACCATCCCCACAGCCAGCATGGTCGGAGAAAACACCATGCATCTGAACTCCAGTTTTGTTTTAAACCCTTTCTACATATATTTAATAAGCACTTCTTTCGACCGTGTCAGAATTTGTCATTCATTTTAAGAAACGCTAGAGAGTATTAAAGCTTGCTAGTCTATTTCCTCATCCTTGCAGTTCCAACTTTCTGTAATTGTAAGCCTGTAAAGCCCTTTAGATTTTTTATAGCTATGGTTTACTCATAGTTAAGATTGTATTTTGTAAGCAATTTGCTTTTATTTCCACATCTTTCTAATTGCTTAATGTGTAATACTTTTGGAAGCCAAAATACTACCCTGTGTAGGATTCACTAAGGCTTCAGTTGTTCTTTTGATGACAGTATAGTATATCCCATTTCCCGCCCCATAAATACCTCTGTCCCTACCGGTATCTCACTTATATGGAATTCAGTTATCTTTTGTTGAAGAATTAATAATAATACACCATACTCTATTATGGTATACAGTAATTAGTCCACTTTCTGTAACAAGTGATTGTAGAGACTCACATTAAATAAAGGCAACTAAATGAATTGTAAGGAAACTAGTGATCAAGATTCTTCATATTCATATTTTCTGATGACAAAAAATTATGTCAACATGACAGATATGGGGAATATTTGGTTTAGTAAGAAGACACCTTCCACCAAAACTTCCTTTAAATGTAATAGGAATGTAGGCTTGTTACAGACCCCTTTCCTATAATACCATGATTTTTAAGATTTACCCACAAGAAATGACTGGCAAGCTCAGATTTTATTCATGGTGCTGGTGTATATGCTGGTGGTGGGGTTGGTGGTGGTAGTGGTAGTGGGTCATAGCTCTCACTACTGCTGCTGCTGTGTTGTGACTGACACATTTCTCTTTCCACACAGAATCACCTACGACAATGATTACCCCGACATCCTGGAAAACCTGCCAGATGCAGACTTCCCTGATATCAACCTCGACTTCCTCCAAACCAACTTTATGAAGCCTCAGTGAAGTCGTGAAATATGTCATCTCTGTTTTTTGCAACCTACACATGAATATGGGCTCATTGCATTTGCTAGAATTATCAACACCATTGGGCATGCATAAAATGTCCATAAGGCAGTGGAGTTTTCATTACAGCAAAAATACTTCCACTGCAGATACAGTATTTGTTATTATCGTTAAAGTGCTCAGAGGAAGCACACAATATATCAAATAGACAGTTCAGTTGTCAGCATGGTTGACTTGTCATGTCGAGACATTAGGTGATGACTGTTACCACAAATATTTTTCATTGCATTTTATCATTAATTACCAAATATTAAAATACAGTATGTGTAATATAAGGAAGTACTGTACCACAAAATATTGTTACTGGTACATTCAGGTGTGTTTTAGCTGTGGTCTAGAGGATTTGGTTAATAATTTATATGTATTTTGAAAAGATGAACTGACCTCAGTAATCGAATATTCTCTTCGAAGGATTTTTTAAGAAACACATCAGTATAGCGTCATAGAATATAGCATGTGTCGATGTTTTGCAATAATACCTTTTTTTTTTATATCGTGTACTGTAATGTTACTAATTTCAAACTTTATATTTTACTTGAGCTAGTTTTAGATTTATTTGCAGTGATTGTTTGGTGTGGACAGTATGAGTTATTTTGGGAATGGTATATCAGGTTATCTAAAAAATTATTAAACAAAATATGATGAATTTTTTTTTTATTATGAGTGTGACTCATGTTGGTGAAGGTTTGATTTAGCTGTTCATAAAAAGAGGGAAAAGGCAATAAAAAGATAATTAATCTTCAGAATTTTTCCATATACAATATGTTACTTTTTCTTGTTAGATGCTGTGTTATGGTTGGTTTTGATGATAATGTTGGCTGTACATGAAAATCAGTTTGTATATAATAAGCTGTTACATTATATTAACAAAAATATCTATCTTTATTATAGTATATGCTACTTTATGTACACAGAGAAGGTTGGTGCATTTAAAATCTTATTAGATATTCTATTTTCTGATACAAAACTTTGGGCTTATGGAAATGCATGGTTGTACTAACTAGATCCCACAGTGAGAGTAGTTGCAAAAAATGTCAGATGATACTGTGTGTAAATAGAATACACAGTACATTTAGGAAAATTTTAAGTTGAAAATTAGCTATATAACAGGTTTGGAGTGTATGTTTTGAAATGAAGGGATTCAAGCAGGGTAGGGATTCCATTAAAACAAAAAATTGCATTTCCAGTATTAGACAAATGAAGAATGGAGTGATTTATGGTTGGTTTTTAATAAGGTGGGTGGATCATGTCTCCATTTTATTGATGTATTTGTTAGTGTGGTAGTGAAGTAGGTTGAAGATGACAGGATTGGTAGAAGATAAGATTTGAAAGACGTTAAAAGGGGTGTAAGCTCAAGGAAGTTAATGCCTGAAGAAAGTTTTAAAATAAAAGTGTACAAGGTTAAGGTGGTGATGATACGGGAGGTAGTGCATTACCATCTTGGAAAATGGCATCGAGTGTTAAGAATGGAATGATAGTCAACTGACAGGATTAGTGAATATAATGTAGGATGGAGTTCTCAAGTTGGTGTGAGCTTGAGGGAAGAATATGTGCAAAAATAGTGACTTATATACAGTAGTTAATACCAACCAACTGTTAGAAAGTACCAGAGAGAAATTTTTTACCAATTTGATGTGTTAAAGGGATTACCTTGTTGAGATGTGGAAGAATGTGGAGAATTAGAAAAATCTAGATTGATCACCCTGTTGAACACTGGGATACTGGAGGTGGGTGTATGTACTGTATACTCAAAGACGGAATATATTTCACATGCAGACTGAGGAGGTACTGTATGTCGTAAGATACAG
The DNA here is from genome assembly GCF_018991925.1 of Homarus americanus. Lineage (NCBI taxonomy): Eukaryota > Metazoa > Arthropoda > Malacostraca > Decapoda > Nephropidae > Homarus > Homarus americanus. The sequence goes on from NW_024730579.1 coordinate 103,732, forward strand.
AATGTTTTTAACTTCCAACATAAGCTATTATTCAAAACCTAACAGTGATAAGCATATCTTGAAATATTCTTGACGAGTCTCAGATGTTACTAGGTGGTCCCCTTGTAGTTTTAGCATTACTGTATTTTGAACTAATTTAGATAATTTTACAATAACAATTATTACTCCGAAGTTATTCTTTAAGGAGATACAGTACAATACACAGCTTCAGTAAAATAGGGTAGCTTGTAAATTGGGGTCAATTAAATCATCTCACTGTAACCTTAATTTTTTTTTTCTTTTCCCAAGCACCTTTATGTTCTGAACAATCCACTCAAAATTGTTTTAAAAATATGTATACCTGTATATGTACTTTGAATAAACACAATGCTGTACAGTTCTGTAGACTGGTACAATAAAATGCTAATGTGGCTAATAAAATTGCAGAAACTTACTGAATACTGTACTAAAGACTTGTAAAAAAATTCACATAAAAAAACTGAGAAAAGATTTAAGAGATGTATTGAATAATGGAGAATGTCTACGGTCTAAATTTTCCAAGTCTGGTGAAATTTTTTATTGATTTCAGGTCCAGGTTAGTTTTCAGTCTTGATATTATAATAGGTTGTTGATACAGTAGTTGTGTATTGTGGAGATGATGACAGGACTAGAAATAGTTTGTACACTGTGGATAATGTAATCAAAGATCCAGGATAACATTGCAAGATGTATATGATAATGAAGATAATATTTAAAGGCATGATTTGTGATTTTAGTGAATGTTTTAGTTAGAAGACTAGCTAATTACAAAATGTGAAGACTAACAAGAGCAAGAAGGAATATTGTTGCTTTTGTATGACTCTTAGATGTATAGGGTTGGACTGTTGTGTAATGTACAGTTCATGAGCAGGACTTTTAAGCAGTACATGGTTTAAGATTCATTAGAAAGTTTTCAGGTATCACAATACAGTATATATGAAAGCGGCTCAACCTCGAAAAGTAGTCGGTGTACTTAGGGTGTCATGGTGTTCTTTCAGTAGATAATTTTATATCTTGAAGCTTAATTAAATTAAAGTCATTAAGGAATCCTCCTCAGCTTGATAGCAGAATTGAAATGGTGATCACCTTTCTTCAATACCAATTTTACTCACAGAGGTTTCACAGGTTTTTTATGTTTCACAAAGCCATCGGTGTTAAGAATTTCCTCTCATTACGTATAACAGTAAAATGCATTAGACTCGAGTGTTTAGATTATTATGTAGATATATGTGCATAAATAAGAAAATGCTTTTATATATATATATATATATATATATATATATATAAATATATATATATATGTGTGTATATATATTGTTTTAAAGAAAAAATTCTTTTGCAACAGAACCATATCTATGTGTTGCACATACTGGAACTTAAGTGTAATTATCGGCCAGACTGTTGATTCATTCATCATTAAATTTGATTTCACAAACTAATACCTGTACATCAGCTTAGAATTATGTTTATGTGGTTGAAAAATAAAACTTGAAAAGAAAACCACCTACTGCTAATCTGTTTTCAAAGTGTGATCATAATTATGATTACCCTCAGCTTTTTTGTATGCTTTATTCCTGCAATGGTTTGATATTAACACAATTTCACATACAGTACGCTTTAAGGTCACTGCTGCTTTAGTTTGAGCTAAGTTATTACTTTTCCCATTTAAAGTGGCGGAACAATATTTCTCGAATATAAAGCATGTGCATAATTTGTTTCTGTCATTTAATATTTAATGAAAGGATGTTTTGACACCTAAAATGTGTAAAGACAAGCATTCAGCTGAAACAAAGATGATTTATATCTCCTTTTCATATGATCTGGTGTAGCCAGCCTACAATACTTCTGTACAGTAATTGTGAAAGGCTCAAAGTTGAAAACAAGCCAAAAAATAATGATACTGTAATACAGGTAAAACCATTTCTGTCTTCCTGCTCACACTTTGTTTTTGAAGAACATATCTCTGAGGAGTTTCTTTGCTTAAACATAAAAAGGTTGATAATATATAGACTTGTGTGGTGCAACTGAAATTGCATCTTTAAAAAATAGACTGGGTAATCGTACAAGGTGAGTTATAACACGGTGTTTCAAGTAGCTCCAAATGTGTTTCGCTAGCTGTTACCAGGATAACCTGTACTTCCGTTCCATACATACAAGTCTGTCCGCCTTGTGATCAATATTAAGTCTTTTCAGTATGTCACTAGTTTGTAGGTTTGTGCACCCATCAACTTCACATATGTATTGTGAAGAACTTGTTGCACTTCTGAGTATGTAACCATATACAGTGGGGTATTCTATAACGAATCTAATTGGTTCTAGAACCTCGTTCGTTATAGTATTCGTTCGTTATAAGATTAATCCGTTCCAGGCCCCCAAATACAACCACTTAACACTGAAAAATTTCTGTGGAAATTGTAAAAAATACAGTACAGTCAACTCTCGCTTTACGCGGTCCCACATTCCGCGTTTCCACGTTAACGCGGTACCCTGCCGAAACCGGAATGCTCACATTCCGCGGTGCGTGTACCCCTTTACGCGGAGAGCAGCTGGCGAGCCGCGCCTATTTTGGATCCAAACCTCCTGCCATCCGCCATGTTGTGTAAGCGGCTCGAGCAGGGTGCGCACAAGGTCGCCCAGTCATCAAAACATTACTGAGTTCTTCACCCACCACAGCCGGCCCAAGTCAGTGATAGTGATAATTATAGTGAGGATATGGACTTATATGGACTTTGAGGGGTTTGACAAAGAGGCCCTGCAAGCCTCTGTGGTGGATAGTGATACAGGTGAGGGCCAATAATCTGCCCTCTGCCTCGGAACTAACCCCCATCCCCGTGTACCCAGCCATCTTTTCTACTAATGTAAGTGTTAAAAAACCTAATATTATTGATATTTCTCTTAATTATTAATTGTGTGTGCATACCATCATAAGATTAAGAAGTTATTTTTACTACAGCGTAGGTACAGTATTGTGTCTGAAAAAGTGGAGTTTGGGGGTCGGCCCGGTCTCTATTTCAATTAATCCCATATGTTATGTTGTTCACTTTACGCGTTTCTCACTTTTCGCGGTACCCTGTGGGTTGAATTAACCGCGTAAAGTGAGGGTTCACTGTACTTTATCTTACCTTAGTGTTGTTCAGCATGCAGGACAGGAGGCAATGGAGGAGGGGGGGAGGAGAGAATTGTGGAAGGAGAGGAGTCATCCTTCCTAGCCCTCTTTGGTGACTGTCTTACAGGCACTTTGTCTGTTTATTTATAATTTCTTTCATAGTTTCAAGGGTTATTAGCTTTCTCACTCGCTTTTGACGATTCATTGTTACAATTGTACACTTGTATAACAAAATAGTTATAAAAATGACACGAATTTCCACATCAAAAGACGAAATTTCAACAAGTTCAGTGGTGCACTGACTACACAATGAACCAATATGGCGCCTGACGCTCTTGCTGGGAGCTGCGGTACAACAATATTCGTGCGCGTTCGTTATAGCATTCTCAATTTTATAGGTAAAACCGTTCGTTATAGGAATATTCGTAGTAGGATCCGTTCGTTATAGCATGCCCCACTGTATATTATTTGGATTATTGTACAGTATATATAATGTTTAGATGTTGGAATCAGTTGCAGTGTCATGCCAATACTGTACGTGCTAAACTCAGTAATATTTTTAAAGGTAATTAGTGTGTGCACTTTTCAGTAAAATAGCTCGTGTCTATCCTGCACTAAAGTCACATACAGGATAATGGTGTCCTGATAAAAAACCTTTGTTCATACTACAGGTAATTGTAGCTAAAATGATGAGTTTTCAAGGTGGCTGAAATTTAAAAATTTAAATAGTTAGCAAACCATTAAAACATAATACTGTATGTGCTTTGAAACAAGTCATCAATATTATTATTGTTAGAAAACAAACTTTTCAATTGCTTGCTCAAATTTCATGTAACACTGTAAGTTTATGTTGTCAAATACTTGTGCACTTTTTACAAAGATGTGTTGATATAGAATACATTTTGAAAGACTGTCGAGGTTAATAGATATAGCATTGCATAATTGTAATACTCTCTTTTTCTTGTACAGTATGATGTTTCTTCCACAATCAAAACAGTGGTGCATGTGGAATTCTTCCCCATATACTTTGGTCACCTAACACATTATTGTATTGAACACAACAGTATAACTGAAAACATGCCAAAGATTTCTTCATGTGAATTTGGCTATCACAGTTTCTGTATGTTTTCTTTATAAGGAAGAAGGATATACAGTATATAGGAAATAGTGAAGATTTCCCCAGTAATAGTTACCCTTGGTAAGATGAAGTGAAGTTTGGAATAAATTGTAGATAAAAAGTACATAGCAGATTATTGTAAAATATTGCTACACAAAATTTGCATCGCAATTTAGTTGTAAAGATCGAGGCAGTTAGTTCTTGAGACAGAGTTTGATCCCATTAGCAGACATGTAAGGTTTCTTTGTTTTTTTTTGGGGGGGAGGGGGGGGGGGCAAGGGGACCATGGACATAATATCCTTTTTTTCTTTTGACAAGCCACACTTCTCCCATGGTAGTGCTTCCTTAGGTGACCAAAGTCAACCAGTGTGATTCAATTGTGGAAGGGTTTAGGAAATGTAAAATATTTATTTCTCAAAAATAGAGTGAGACAAAGTGCAAAATATTCTATTCCCCAAGAGAAGTGTTTGTGATTTATAGATAGACTGTGATATGGTGAGTCAGCTGCCTTCAAATGAGTGATCACACAACCCATCATGAACCTAATTATATTTATCCTATCCACATTTTTTACGGGAGAAAAATTGGAAGTATTTAAAAAAAAAAAATGTTAGTACAAAGTAGATACTATCTGCTATCTCATTTACACCATCAATGGATGCAGGTGATGTATATTTCTGTACTATACTTACCATGTACTGTAGTAACATCCCTGCACAAAGCTAAACTTGTTATTAAGTGTAATAGTGACCCTAGTTGGTCATTACCCCAACTAGTTACAATGGATTTACTATTGTTTTGAAAGATTTTATCTCATGATAATGTAAGCGGCAACTATCTTGTATTGTATTTGTAACTCATTACTGTTCAAAGTTTTGATTGTATTATCATGTAATTTGTTAAATGAGTGTTAAGGTAAGTTTCTTTGACTCAGAGATTTCTTAATACAGTATATTGAGAGTATAAATTCTGAGCTTTGCAGTGATAAAAAGAAGTGGGTCTCTATCTTTTCCTTCAAGCAACCACTTGAATTGGCCTCCCGAATTTATCTATAACTTTTATGATTACTTAATAACAATATGGTTACATGCTATAGATTTATCAATCATAATATTTACTGAGAAGGTAAATTGTTCAAGATGTGGGTAAAAGGCAGTAATGTAGTCAAGACCGACCCCAAGACCATGAATGAGACCATTCACAATATTAGCTTTTATGGATGAATTTATAATTAGTCCAGCCCCAATTGCAGAAACTATCAGGGGAGGATAATCTTTAAGTGATCTATAAATCCAAAATTGCAAATGGTCTCATTCTTGGACTTGAGTACACCACTGGTAGAACGGTTTGTTAGTGTTTCAACTGTACAGTACAGTATTTATTTTTTGATGTTGGAGTTTCTTGTGCATGTAGTGGAGGCAGCATTCTGAGCATTTCAGAAATCAAATCTTCATTCTGAAAACTTCAAGTCTTTGGAAAGTATGTGCTTGCATGTACTCAAACTATGGTGCTGGTAGTAGTTAGGAATGCCAAGTAATGATGTTTCTCTGCAATCTTCTTTGTTTTAGGGTTCAGTTTGGGATGAAGTACAATTAAATTTTAGGGCTGATTATGGTATGTAGTTTAAGTAAGTGCTGGCCTATTATTTTATTTTTATTTTTTCTCTGAAGTAAGTGGACAAATAAGAGTACTGTACCCATAGCACTAAAGTCAATAATGATACACTTTGACATATAAAAGTTTTTAATGAGGTATTGAGTGAAATTTTTTGTTGCATTTTTATTATATTTTTGTATGTGTGTTTGAACAAGAACTATATCTTTACAAAGCATATTTCGCTACTGCTTTCTTAAAATGAAGTTCACATCCATTATTAAAGGCAAAATTTGGAGCTTCAAGTAAGTATACATCTTTCTTGTATGAATGGGTTCACCTTATAGTGCCCAAAGTCATTGCTTGGTTTGTATAATTATGATTTATGGTCTTTTTTTTTCTTCAATTTTTAAGCTTTGGGAAGTACAGTAAATCACTTGTTAATTGTATTGTATAACCCTCACTCCCAGATTTGATGAACAAGGTCTAAAATGTTTTGGTTTTGTTGAAAAAGATTATTTAACAAAATCTAAGTTATCCTGTACATTAAATCTTATGAAAAAAACTTTATTAGATCAATTATAAGATTTAGGGCATGAAACAGAAGAATACACTGTAGATCATTTGTAACAAAACCAAAACATAGAAGTGAGACTGCCTTTGTGAGGGTACTACTGTAATTTGTTGGGGTCATATGTAGTCCAATGATAAGAAGGATCTAGGATTCTGATATACTGGGGCAGTTCAAGATGGTTATTTGCTAATCTAATATTTTAGCAGAATGAAACCAGATTGAGTATAATTACAATGAACACTGGATAAAATTTAAATATATTTGATGTAAACAATTGGCTGTTTAGATGGTTGCTGCCATTGTCACTGCAGTATTAGTGCAGCTCATGAAAAGTTAATTGCATTGGTCATACTAGCACTAAAGTTAAATAAAAATGCATAACTGGTTTTAAGTTTAACATTTGTAATTTGAAATTCTATTAATATTGATTATATCATTACTGAATATAGTCAGGTAAGGTTGTACAAGTTAAACTCTTCTTCAAATAACTTACGTCTATTGGTGAAGGAATGTGCAGTTTAAGGAAATGAGAAATTTTACAGTAATGCACATTGATAAGCAAGAAAATACTCATATTAGGCTTAGTAAACACGAGTTGGCCTGAAATTTGATTAAGTATTGAGAAGTGATAATGGGGGTGTACATTTAAGTTAGGAATATGTTCAATATGTAAACAGTTGAATATAATACCTGTACTACTAAACAAGATTAACATTTAATGGCATATACTGTACAGTATGGTGGTTGCATCAAAATACCACAGATATGGGTCCATACTCCCAGTGAACTCCTTTGTTCCCATACAGTTAAAACCCTATGATAGTGGACCGGCTGTTTGTTTACAAAAAAATTATGGTTAAGGTCTCAAGTATACAAATTGTCATTGAACATTATAATCTGCTTCAGCATTCTTTTGCCAGTCATTTAATGAACTTGGTTTAACTTGTGGTAAATCTTTGTAAATTTATCTTCCTATTTCTTAATTAGAATATTTCTTGGAATTGATTTGCTGTGATTTTGTATTTTTTAAATAGAAAAACAAAAACAAAAACAATTTAATTAGGTACAGTATTTGATACTGCAGACTGTAAAGGGAATATTGGGGTGTAATAATTGTTATGTGTAGCACTCTCGAAACACTGACAGTCTTGGCCACAACAGGAGTTATCCTGCCATTTATGGCCTTAAGACTAATAAGATCACTAGCCCCAGAGAAGACCATCTCGTGTATGATTGAAGACCCTTGTTAGTTAACTTTATCCTTATGGTAACTTTTATTGATTTATAAACTTTAAGGACAGGAGGATGTTGAAAGTTCACATTTTAATTTAATGAGGGGCTTAGTTAATTATGTGTACAAAGGCACTTTTGAATGTAGTATAATGTGTTGGTCTGGTTAATAAGTGGCAGTCTGGTTAATAAGTGGCAACAAGTTAAGATTGTATTCTTACCTCATTGTTAACAATTTACTGATTTATTGTGTTTTATACTGTATTAGTATTGGCCTTAACTTAACAGTCTTTGGTGAGACTATAAAATTAACTACAGTAGATGTAATAGTACATTGATGACTTTCATCCTGGTAAGGGTTCAATATGATCATATTGTCTCTTCAGATTCCTTACTATGGTACAATAAAAAAAACTAGATGTAACAAAATTTATCATTTTCCCCTAGAAATTTTTAATTTAAGTGCATGTGTGTGTGTGAACTAACAGACCTAAAAGGCATGCACACACACACACAGTCATGCCTAAAATGACACACACACTTGAATATATATAAATGCAAATGCATATAAATGTGCAAAGTCATGTACAGTTGCCTGCAGTTAACATGAGAAAAATAAGGAGTCTGCAAGATGCTGGTTGGCTTGTGCATGGCAGCTCCTGTCGAGAGTTACTACCACTCTCTATCATCCATGAATCTATCTAGTCTCCTTTTAAAACTTTCCAGTATTTCAGCACTTACTACAAAGTTGCTAAGCTTGTTCCACTCGTCCACCACCCTATTTGTGAACCAGTTCCTTCCTATCTCCCTCCTAAACCTAAACTTATCCAGTTATACCTGGTACAATGAGTGATGCATTTGGTGAGCTGTGGCAACTCCGTGGAATGCGTATCTACAGGGCTGGCTCGAGGCATAGGCAGCTGCCCAGCGCCCCCAGCCCATAAGGGGCCCACTAAAGCTTCCTTCAGGAATTTAATACAAAATCTTTGAGGCTGACTGTAGGGTATCATAATTTTTCCTTTGCCAATATTGAATAAAGGTGTTGCAATATCAATGGCAGATAAGTGGGGTTGGGAATAGCAAGGTATTCCTGTATCTACAACTAGTATGCTGTGATTCATAATCTTGGTCACAGAGACATCATCACTACTGTAGTACAGTACTCTTGGGAAAATTTTTATAAAATAAAATAGTATCAATACATTTTCAGTTTTATTAGCACCTGAAAGCCATTTCACCAGACAAGATAAAGTGTGATGGTCAAACTTATGTTTATCCTTATGGCTGATTTACAGTGTCATGCATTAATTAAACATCTAATTTGTAAATTGAGTGCTTAAAGACTTAAAAGACTGAAAGATGTATTTTTCTGTACTCTATTGGGAATTAAATAATGATATCAAGTTATTTTATGTCAATACCTAAGTTTTATCTGTAATTTTTTCCACATTTAGATCCTTTGATTGCATAAGATAAAACAGGATTGATTATAAAAGTCAGAATAGGACTGTAATAAATCAAATATAAACATTTTTTTTTTAACTTAATGATAAATGAGTAAGCAGAGAACTTACTACTGCCTTATAACAAAGTTAAGGATTCACAAAATCTGACATTTTTGATACTTCAACTCCATATGATGTATAAGTAGATTGATAACCAACAACATCTACTACGGTAACTCATGACAGATTGTTTATTTCCGATATTTCTTTGGTTGTCTGGATGACTCCTCTCTTCTTCTCTTGTTGAGCACATTTCTTGGGTCATCCATGTCGTACCATTTGTCATCCTTGGTGCTCGCATCCTTGGCTAGTACTGGATTAGTAGAATCAAAATGAAATCGATGTCTCATCCTGTCAGTAAGTAGAGAAAAAAAAATTTTGTCTTTAAGCTTACAAAAATACATGATTTTTAGCTCTCCAATTTTTTTTTTAACTTTTCTAACTTCCCAAATTTATTTCCCCACTTTTTAAAGATTCACTACCCCTGTTCTTTTCTAACGTCATCTCTGTTCGTCAATATCTACAAACTATTTTAATTTTACAGTACAGGTATTCATAAGTTTTTACTTACCCATTTCAACTTTTTTCTTTATTTTTAATTCTCTTCTCCCAATTTTTTATACTCAGTACTGTATTCTTACTTCTCCCTTTTCAACCTCTTACTTACAGATTTTTTACTTTCTTGGAACGTATCCTTGCAGACAAATCTTGTTTCTTTGACAAATACTTCCATGAATACAATCATGTTACAAATAATTTGAGAGCCTGTGTAGGGGCTTCCACATCTAAAACCAATGAGATGGTTCTTTCACAGCATATGAAAGAACTGAGACACAAATAATGTATGCTAGAAAGTGACAGATGTGCGATGGATACATATTGCTAATTTCAAAGGCGATGAGAGCATTATTAACTAAAGAGAAAGATAGCAAGAAAGAAAATATTTAAATTATAAACATAAATAGGAAGATGGTTTACACTCCAAACTGCTTTCTCATCATTGCAAAAATGACAACCTCAATCCTTGCTCCTACCCTCTTAATACTCCAAATTAATGACACCCCTCTTCATTTCTTCAAGCATACATTTCCTTACTAATAACACAAACTTCCACAAAATATCTATCTTACCACCCTAATCAAGTCTCCCAGCAGATCACTTAAATAATACAACTACATTAAATATAAATCTTGAGTCCGCAGGTCAATGGGTCACAAATAAACCAGTTACACTGAATGCCACCAATACACAAACTCTCACAAACAAGTTGGTTCCCAGGTTCTTCTTACATTCAGTAACAATCCCATTTTACCAACTTCCAGTGTTCATTTCCCTGGTCTATATACTGTAACCAATAAATCTATAAAAAAAAATTTTACTGGGCTCATCACTACAGGTACTTTGCTTCCACACCACTTTTTACTCTTTTTATAACCATTCTTACCCCTACTTGTCTATTTACCATTTTTATGCAATTTCCTTCTTTATCTGCCTCATAAATGACCACTCCTGTAATTCCTCTCTACTCCCTCTCCACATCACTGGCCTAGGAAGTGTTAATTTTTGCGTCCTGAAAATTTTAATCCATGAGCTCCGCACATCATTCCTTGTTATGCCACCGCCACTTTACTCAAGTTCTATTTTGTCACACTGTATCATCAATTCTTTGTACTTATCAAATACTGATACAACTCCCAGCCATCTTAATCCTTTCACTCATATGAAACGTATAAATTTTGACAAGGGCAACACTCATCTCTTATTACACAGCTAAATCATGCATTTAAATATTTTTTATCCATGGTGTGCTAATCATTCCTAGCTTTCCTAGTGCCATTATTTCCATTTTTCATTGCTAAATTTTTGTAGCTACTTAGCTTTTGTGAACCATTCTTCTCCAGGGGTGGATCCAGGAATATAAAAAAAAGGGGGGGAGGGGGGTGTGTCCGAAGAAGTTGTGGTTGGGGGAACATGGCGAGCCTACCCAGCTAGAGGGTTTGGGGGGCTAGATTTTTTTTTAATCTGACCAATATCATGGGCATTTTTAGGCCATTTTGAAGCCATGTGCACTTGATATTCTGAGGTCAATAGTAAATATTTTTTACTATACAAAAATGCCTGAGTACAATACTACATTAAAGAAAAAGTATTGGAATTTTCTGATGAAAAGGGGGCCCGGACCCCAGGATCCCCCCTGGATCCGCCCATTCTCCCTATTCCCCAATGTAATCTTAATTACATCATCATTATCATTTTACTTCTTATGTTTTACTACATTACCACCACCATTTTCCAGCCATTTTTTATTTTTTCATGGGTTAGCTGTAGTTACCTGCAGCTTTCCAAGTTGTATGGTCCCTTGTAGCCCTTGTCTGTACAGTACTTACTATTTGCACTGCTATTGTTTTTTTTTTTTACAGGTCACTGACCCACATCAGGGCCTGGGAGGCGAAAATGTAATAATAAAAATAAAAATAAAAATAAAAATAAAAATAAAAATAATAATAAAAATAATAATAAAAATAATAATAAAAATAATAATAATAATAATAATTAATAATAATAATAATAATTAATAATAATAATAATAATAATAATAATAATAATCATAATAATAATAATAATAATAATAAAAAAGATCAAGTGTGAAACTATATGTATGTTGTGTTGTCAATACAGGTTGTACCTCTCTAGTCCGGCATTCTGTGGTCCGGAAACTCCCGTGGTCCGGAACGATTTTAGTTTGTCCAATAGGTAGATAGGCAGCTTCTTTTTTTTTCTTTTTTTTTATCTGAATTATTATTATTATTATTATTATTATTATTACAGGAGTATTAAATTTTTGCCCCTCAGGCCCCAATGTGGGTCAGTGACCTATGCCCGGGTGGGCTAATCCCCTTAAAAAAAAAAGCCGCGGGAAATTAAGGTTTGTTTACATCCGGCAGTTCGGCTGCTCTCTCTCTCTCTCTGCTTGTCTATACAGAGTACAACATTTAACCCTTCAATATATATGAGCAGTAAATAAGTGTTGCTTTCATATTCTTATGTAGAGTAATGACGATATATTTTCACATGTGCGCACTTACATACGAGCAGTCTCACTTTTTTTTTTACCATTAATGGTTAGCTACTTATATTGTTCCATTTATTAACATTAAATAACATTACAGGTACTTCAAGCAACCATATTCATTTTTTACATTAATTTTACTACAGCTAAACTCAGGGTCTTATTTTCTTCAGTTTTATATGTAGAACCAATCAGTCACTGGTTTCGTAAGCTTTAACATAAACAATGCCGGCAGCCGTCTCGTCTCCTCTAATATTCCACGTATTATTAATAAATTGTACTGTATTGTTAATTTTGCACACACGTACATTAATTCAATAAAAACAAATTCAGAAACATTAATTAAAATATATATGAACAGTAAATAAGTGTTGCTTTCATATTCTTATGTAAAGTAATGACGATATGTTTTCACGTGTGCGCATGCGCACTTACATATGCGATCTCTCTTTTTTCTTTACCATTATCGTTAGCTACTTCTATTGTTCCATTTATTAACATTAAATAACATTACTTAACACAACCATATTAATTTTACTACAGCTACAACCAAGGTCTTATTTTCTTCAGTTTTATATGTAGAACCAGTCAGTCACTGGTTTTGTAATCAACGAAAACAATGCTGTGTCATTTCCTCGTGTGTTTTAATATTCTACGTATTATTAATGAATTTTATTGCTCATTTTGCACACATAAACAAAATTCAATAAAAAAGACATTCAGTAATAAACAATAATGAATCTTTTGTACATAAGAGAAAGGACGCTGTTTACACGATTATGCACGTCGTCTGCACGTTGGCGGGCCGTTCAAACCCGTCGAAATTCAAGTTTCCGCCGTCAAAATTTTTATTTATTTATTTTTTTGTGTGTTCCAATAAAATACGTTAAGAATTAAAAACTCGCGAAATTTGAGAAGCTACTATACGACATTTAAGCCTTCAATATGTCTTCAAAGAGACCATGACGCAGAGAAAGTGGTGCTAGTGCTTCCAGGCATAAGCACAAGTCACTATCTATCCAGGAAAAGGGTGAATTTCCATGGTCCGGCAATTTCCATGGTCCGGCACCGGTCAGGTCCCGAGGTTGCCGGACTAGAGAGGTACAACCTGTAGTATAAGAAACAAATGAGACCCTGCAATTGTGTGTAAATGAGCCAGAAAATCAGATCAGCAACTTGGGACTTGGTCACATATTTTGTGATGCCATGTGGCAGCAGAGTCTACCATTAGACAATACATTATGCTTCCAATATCTTCCCCAGGCGGTAGTACCTCCCTGTTTGATAGCTGCCTAATACCTACTACCTCACCTCTAGCAATTGTTTTGTTCAACTTTTCCACAAATGCATCCCGTTCACACCTCTTAACCTAATGGCCGCCAGGTACTCTTCCTTATCATCACTTATTTTTCAGGCCTTATTTATGTACAATCTTCTTTTCTCTTATCATTGTCCAGTTCATCATTCCATCACCATGTTATTAGATGCTTGGCTGTGTCCTTTTGTCCAGTTACACATCTTGTCACCCACACCATCCTTTAATGTGGCCCAACATTTTATTACACTACCCCTCACTGTCATTTACCATTTCCACTCTTCTCAACTCAGACTAAAATGCTCCCTTTATATTCTGTTCCTTCAATTTTCACTCTCTCCTCTTAGAACAAACATCATCTTCCTTTCCCTGCTCATTTTTAGCAACATGTCATACACAAGTTGTCTGTGTCGCAAGCCACATTCTTCTGTTATCAACTTTACACCCATAATAAGCTTCGTATCTGATTTCCTGACAAGTATGTATGTAATATGGGTTTTTGTACCACCTGACTCATGCATGACCAGCCTACTTGCCCTCTTCTTAAACAGTTTTGCATATAACCATATTCAATGCATCCTCAAACATGGCTATAATTTCCCTTCCAGTCAGTTCTGATACTACATGTAGCAACTCAACCCAGAACTTATCCCTTTCTTCTTCACTTAGCCCAACCAGTGGGGTGTATACAGATACAAAAGTTACCAGATTCTTGCCTACCAGTAACTTCAAACCAAAATTCTAAAATTTACCCTTTTCATCTCTAACACTTTCTCCACCACTTCTCAGCGATCAATACACCACCTCACCCAGAATCATTATCCATTCAAAAGTTTTTGTGCCTGTCATTTTTACCAGTAATCAACCCTGCTGATCCACTTTTCCACCTAGTTTCTTGTACAACTTTCTATGGCTCAGTGTCTCAACAGCCTCAACTGATTTTCCCCACATAAGATCAATATAATCAGACTTTAATCTAAACCCAATTGCAATACATCAGGTTGCTCCACTTTGCTTTCACACATTTTTCTTTGGTAGGTGCAGTGTGTGTAAGTGATTTATGTGTAACAGGATAACTTAAGTAATGGACATCGACCTAGCAAAATGACCTCCCTCTCCCCCCACCCACCCACCACAAACCTGATGTCATAGCAAAAGCAGTTCAGGGACACCCTTCCATGTGCAACATGGAGTTCTGCACTTGATAATGGAGTAGCCTCTCAAGCTTTTCTATTCTCAAGTGGAAGTGCTATCCTTTAAAATGCTCAACTGGTACCTTCTGAACAGAAAATGCAGCAGAGACCAGGGAAAAGACACAGCTCAGGTGTCCCACTTGTCATTAGGTAAATTTGAAGCAGGTTTTTTGGTAGGATGCCCTTCATTTTGCCAACTCACTTTTAGGGAGCAGGATTTGCACATTATATGTAGGACTACCACGTGCCCACTTACAGTAGCTGGGAATGCAGGGTCTCAACTCGCCGAGGTAGGTGAAGATTACCCGCCTATTCCATAAAACAGTACTCCATAAGAAAAATATAATGGTAACCCTTAAAAGACTGGGGATGGGTTGAACCATATCCTTACCCAGCCAAGGGATAAAATAATGTGAGAACAATATAAAGCACATATGTGATACCTCCCTCAATTGTATGTCAGGACATGGGTGGTTCACCCCCAGAGGTAGAGGGTTCAATAAGGCTAGAGTCTAAAAAAAATACAGTATACCCTAACACCAAAAAATTTAAATAAATTCCATGCTCTATGCAATAGAATTTCAGGATAAACATGCTGAAAAACTGCGTGAAATGAGCAGTGGCATAAAAAGAACTTCATGCAAATAAATACATTAACATTCAAAAAGAGAATAACTAAGTGCAACACTGTATGTATTATCTGTGGCACAAGAATGGTAGATATCCAATTACCCAGTCATGAGATATTGCATACACAAGATCAGGGCAGTTGGACAATGTACCGACTGGCAGGGGCAAATAATTATTCCCAGCATGGCACTGGGGGCATTAAATTCATAGCTTTTATTCTTTCTTACCATGCATCATCATCTTCATCATCATCTTCATTACCAACAACCCCTTCCTCTTCACTAGCAGAGTCATCATACACTGCTTTATTCACCTTCGCAGTGAATCTCTGCAGAAGTGCTAAGGTTTGTTCTTCTCTTGACGTGCCCTTACGTGGTATTTTTTTCTTTTCTTCTTCATACCTGTTGACGAAGAAAATTGGAATTAACTTTAAGTTTCTAAAAAAATCAAGGCTACATATCTCACTTGTGAGAGTGACTTCCCTGATATGAGGGTTTAGTCTGGCTTAAGGCATAACATATGTTGCTACCTCTATACACACAGTGGCAAACAAACATAATCCCTGCCAGGTGTTGGCATCAAATAATTTTGCTGACTAACACTGCAGAATATTTCCCATGTACCATAGGTTTGCTCTCATTTACATACCATATTATTCCCTAAACTTTCTTATGCTCTTTGCATTCTATCACCCTTCACTTTACTTTCCTTCCAACCTCCCTGGATTCATCACTTCTTTATCACTCTCTTTTTGCAAATGACACTCACACGCTCCCCTCTTCTCCTTAATGAGAACTACCAACCCCTCTTATCATCATACCATCTTTTTTGTGTTTCCTTTTTAAATCTTGTACCTACACCCCTTAGCTCCACTTTCCAAGACTATTTTTCTTTAACTGTTCTCATTATTTTCCAGCCCCTCCTCATGCATACCTACAGTGGTCCCTCGGTTAACGAGCACAATTCGTTCTAGAAGGTTGCTCGTTAACCGAAAAATTCGTTAACCGAAACCATTGTTTCAATGGGTTTTTGGGTAATTGGTTCCAGCTCACCGAAAATTGCCTAAAGTCAACAAAAAAGGTAGTAAAGTACACTTACTTTGAGGTGTGTATGTAGAAGGCTCCTGGATGATGATGATGGGAATTAGAATGGGGGGTGGAGGAAAAGGGAGAAGAGAAGGCATTGGGGTGGAAGAGAAGTCACCCCATGGCGCCATTTCACCCATGAAATTTTAGTTCACTTGGTGTAATTCAAGATTATTTTCTTTAAATCAACACTGCACTGCATTATATATTGTCAATATGTAAAATATATTTCAAAATGACCAATAATTTGACTGGAAACACAGAAAAAAGCATTTATGTTGAAGAGTCTCAAACAAGATGTTCCTCCCTCTGAGCTGGTAAACAAACTGACGCCAAGCTTGGAGTGTTGTGGCTGTTTGGCACGCAAAAAACTAGCTTCCTATACTTCAATTATGTTCAATAATTGTTAAAATGACTAAACAATTTAATATAAAACTTTTAAAATTATTGAATAGTACAACCTTCTTGATATTTACTAAAATGGTAAGGAATTTAAGCCCTAAAACCGATTAGTGTATTGGCGGACTAATACTACAGCTGGTGGGCAGCCAAATGCAGGCGAAAACATGTTGGGAAAAATTCGTAAGGAATTCGTTAACCGAGGGTTTGCTCGTTAACCGAAGTGAAGAATCTTATGGAAGGTAATTCATTAACCGAAATTTCATTAACCGAGGCACTCGTTAACCGAGGGATCACTGTATTTTAATGTGTTCACCGGGCCTTAACCCTTAAATGGTGGCTAACATCAATGGATATTTCATGTTCCTTGCATTATAGGTTTTTGTGCATATGGGAACGGATGAGGGAATCCTGCCCCTTAGTGGTTAAACACTTCTTTAAATCTTCCAACTAAATTCTCTTTCGTGCTCCCAACTACTTTTATAATCTCACTTTGTTGATTATCTCTCACTTAGGACCTTCCATTCACTTTTTATCTTGCCTTTATCAAGTAATGTCAGACACTCCATGTGCTGCCCCTCATAATATATTCACACCAATCAACTTTTATCCACCTACATCTAACCAAACAGTCCTCTAACTTCTGCATTATCCTCACCCATGGATTTTTTCTCTCTCTGGACTATGTATTATACTCCACACTATCAACTCTTCAGCAGTACACAATACTATCAATCTGTCCCATTTTCATTCATCCCTGGTACAGTACTCCAAGATTCCCCCCCCCCCCATTTTTTTTCCTTACACCAACTCTTACATTTAATCCTTCATCATTATCACTCTATCTCTCAGTAGAGCTTTCAATACAGTTATTAAAATATATCCAGACCCTCTCTCTTTCCTTCTTACCCTTCTTACCCTTCTCATTTCCTGGTGCCTATGCACAGTCACAGAAAAAAGTCCTGTCAGTCCTCCATCCCATCCATGAACCCTGAGACTCTTGAACCTGTGAATCCGAAACATCACACGACCCAGTGTACCATCTATGGGCCTAAGAATGTGTGATGTCTCAGGTTCACCGATTCATGAGTCTCAGGATGGAGGACTGACAGAAGTATTTTCTGTGAGTGCACTTAGTATAAGCCATCTTTCTTTCCCTACTTCCAATCTGATCCAAAATATTCTGAGAATGACCCCCCTATATTCTATTACATAACAATATTCCCTCACCCTCTTTTGCTCTCTCTGTCTCAGACAATCCTGGCTTTACTCCTTTGCCCTTCAGTTTTGCTCTGGACAAAACAAGGACTGTTCACATTTTCAACTACTGTCCTTATTACTGATTACATCCACAAACATTCATAACCCCAAAGTTACTTACTTTTGTTCCTTTTTGGCAAGTGAACACATAGTGGGGTTAGTAGCCCCATTCCCCGGCCCAAGGAATGGATCAAGCTCCAAGCAGACAATCTGTTCCAGTCTCACATTCCAATTACCTTTCTCCTATGTCCTAAATCTTTAGCTTAATATCACTTGAACATAAACTTACTTTGCTTTCTCCAGTTTGTATTCTTTGACTGGTTCAGTGTCCTTTTCTTCAACCTCTTCCTTCACCTCCACCTCTACTTTGGCTGGCTTCCCTCTCAGTTCCTGCTTAAGTTGAATAATCTCTGCTTGTATTTCAGCCCTAGAATAATAATGTATCTATTAGAAAAACACTAAATCTATACATTTTCCAAAAACATTCCAGAGGTTCCTGCTGCACTTAAACTAGAAAACTTATTTAATTTTTAAATTAATTCTAGTACAGTACACATTATTATATAGCTTGCATCAAATCTAAACTATGAGTCACATATACACTTACATTTTTTCAATTTTTTCACTATCTTCTGCCTTAACTGGCTCAACAATTTCTTCCATTATACTGTCAGGTTCCTCAATTTCATTTTTGATAGGTTCCATTGACTCTTCACGGCGCAATTTCTTTTTTATTCTGCAAAATAAAGTTGATTATCAACTCAAGCTGATAAATGAAGTACAGTATTCATTCTGGATATTTAATTCTATAGCTAAGTCAGAACAAGGAGACTCATGCATAGTACAGTAACCATTCAGTCTAATGGGTTTCAAGTTTCAATCAAGGCTAACCCTCAACACTGATGGCTGCATTAATCAGACCAGTAACACGACTCCATCACTACAGATGAAAGCCTTCCATTGTCCATCATCAGCCATCTTAGATTTTCTAGTATCAAGCTTCAGGCCAGGTGAACCACAATTAACCCAGAGGAAAGAGGGAGCAATTTGAGTCTCTTCATCCAACTTCAGCTGTAAAATGGGATTCCACTGTTGGGCACAAAAGGCTCTAGAGTGGCCACTAAAGAAGGCATTCCAGGAGATTGGTTCAATGGCTCATTGACGAGCCAGGGTTGTTAGAGTTGGAGTCCGGCCAGAAATTTAAGTATATGGATGCCATAAAAATTTTTACTATTCTTTCACCTCCCCACCTCACCCATCCACCACTTAGTCTGATGACACCCAAGGGACCAAATGGGGTATGGACTTTGTGGTGCCTGCCTGACCCTAGCCAAATGACTGGCCCAGAGGCCAGCCAAATTGGCCAGCCGATTGACTTGACCGGGCCACAAATCAAGCCTCCCATCTTGGAATTGAATTGAAACAGTTTATTTAGCCAGAAAAACACAGATACCGAGTGGATAATATTAACATGGCTGAGCCAGTTGAGAACCTGAGCTCTCTTTTAGGCACCTGATATATACTATACATTTATCTCAGGGAAGAATTATGTAACATTTTGTATCATCTGGAATAGTACAATAGCATGGTGGTAATAAGAACATCTCATAATGTTACCACGGTTATCACTTCAATATTTATTTATTTTATTTATTCATTATTATTTTATTTATTTATATATACATAAATTACAGTGGAATTGAAAAACACAATTATAATGGGGGAGCAGTACAACATGGGTTGAACAGTAGTAAGGTTGAACAAGAGGACAGAGCTGTCAGGATTGTCTAGTTGGCAGTTATGTTTATTGCAATGGTAATTTCTTTTCTATTTACTTGATAATTTCCGATAAAAAGGTTTTGATGGTACAATAAAAGCAGGTACTGTAAATATAGTAGGTGTTACAAGAAATATTAATACTTAGACAATAGATATTTTTTAAGAGATGATTTAAAGGAAGGGAGCGTAGTCTTTGCTCGGATGGATGCGGGTAAGTTGTTCCAAACCTTCACACCGTGATATTTTATGGAGGTCTGGGACTGAGAGGAGTGCACGGGGGGTGGTCTAAGTAGCTCTGGGTGCCTTAAGTTGTATCTCTGATTATTCCAGAACTGGAAATAATTATTGTCAAGCAAGTGATAGATTTGTAAACAAAGAGGGCACAGCAGTAGGTGTTAATATCTTCGAATTTTAACATTTTCAATTCAGTGAATTTTTCGTTTGTGTGATCTGTTTTTTTTCAAGTAGGTCATTGACCATACAACTCTCTTTTGTGCAGTAACAAGAGATTTTGTTTTTGAAGAACCAGAGGCCTCCCATAGTGTGTGACAGTGTATCAGGTGTTGGTAAACACTATCATGATAGATTTCTTTCATTACTGTGAGAGTGAGTGACTGTCGAGTGTGACACATGATACAGCACTGTTTATTGACTTTACTGTGAATGGCGTATATGTGGTTTCTCCAGTTAAGTTTCTCATCAACAATAACTCTGAGGAATTTAGTATTTTGTTCATGTTAGGAGGACTGTATTACCAAGGTACAGGGGGTCCAAGTCTAGGGGTAAGTTTTTCCTTCTGTGAAACATCGTGTACAGTGAACCCTCGCTTTACGCGGTTTCACTTTACGCGTTTCTACATTTAGACGGGTACCCTGCCAGAACCGGAATTCCCACTTTACGCATGCGGTGCATCTACTCATATACGCGGGTGAAGTATAATTTTTTATTTAGCTCATAAAATTCATACAAATTATCCGGCCAGTATATAATTTACATTGCTGGAATTCTTACAATTTGATGATCATTTTGAATATAAACATCATAGATTTTGTATTAGACATACAAATTTTAGATCAAATGCAAGAATTTTGTTTACTCAGAGCAACTATGTTATCTTTTGTGCAAAATATATGACTTGTATATTCAAAATATTCCTGGTCTTGCAAGGAATCCAGCAATGTCAATTATATTATCCTAACTTTAGTCTGAGGTATTATTTATTACTAAAAATGTAAATATACTGTTATAACCCAATCATTTCTCTGGTAGGGAGGGACCCATGGAGCACGTTGGAAGAGGGGGGGAGGTGGGGTATTTTGATTGACAGATATTATTTCGGTAAGTATATTTTGTTTATTTATTGAAGATATTTGTTTTAGCTCATAAAATTCATACAAATTACCGGGCCAGAATATAATTTACATTGCTGGAATTCTTACAATTTGATGATCATTTTGAATATAAACATCATAGATTTTGCATTAGACATACAAATTTTAGATCTACTTTAAGTATTTTGTTTACTCTAAGTAAATATGTTATCTTTTGTGCAAAATATATGACATTTATATTCAAAATATTCCTGGTCTTACAAGGAATCCAGCAATGTCAATTATATTATCCTAACTTTAGTCTGAGGTATTATTTATTACTAAAAAGGTAAATATTCTGGTTTCTCCCAAACATTTCTCTGGTAGGGATGGTTGGTGGGGGGTGGGGTGGGAGGGAGGGACCAACCGACCATCTGGCGAGGTTGGAAGAGGGGGGGAGGCAAGGTGGGGTGTTTTGATTGACAGATAGTGTCGTGAAGAATATTTTTTTTTTTATTAACTGAAGATATTTGTTTTAGCTCATAAAATTCATACAAATTACCCGGCCAGAATATAATTTACATTGCTGGAATTCTTACAATTTGATGATCATTTTGAATATAAACATCATAGATTTTGCATTAGACATACAAATTTTAGATCTAATGTAAGTATTTTGTTTACTCTGAGTAAATATGTTATCTTTTGTGCAAAATATATGACATTTATATTCAAAATATTCCTGGTCTTACAAGGAATCCAGCAATGTCAATTATATTATCCTAACTTTAGTTTGAGGTATTATTTATTACTATACCTTAAAATCTAGTGGTTTTCCCCCAAACATTTCTCAGAGAGGGAAGAGCCAGCAAGTGTGAGAAGAGGGGGAGGGAGTTGAGTCCATTATTTGAATGGACACTAACTTGGCGACTGTATTTCTCTATTTCTCTTAAGTATTAATTGTGTGCATGTACCATCATAAAATTAAGACGTTATTTTTACTAGAACATAGGTATTGTGTCGGAAAAAGTGGAGTTTGGGGGCCAGCCGGTCTCTATTTCATTTAATCCCATATGTTATGTTGCTCACTTTACGCGTTTCTCGCTTTGCGTTTCTCGCTTTTACGCAGGCCTCCGTGGGTTCAATTGACCGCGTAAAGTGAGGGTTCACTGTAGTGGGTTTTCTCAAGATTTAAGGTCAGTTTATTATGTATTACCCAGGTCCTGACTTTAGTCAATTCAGTGTTCATAGTTCTCATCAAGGAATGGAGGTCTGAGTTGCTGGCATAGAGATTACTATCATCTGCAAATAAGTTGTATTTTATGAGTGTGCTGGCATGGACTATGTCATTTATGTACAACAAAAACAGTACTGGACCGAGAATGAACCTTGGGGGATGCCATACAAGATTGGCAAGGAGTCAGATTGGTGATTATCATAGCAGACATACTGCATCCTGTTGGACAGATATGAGGTAAACCAATTGTGGGACAGGCCCCTAATGCCGTAATGTTCAAGTTTTGAAAGGAGGATGGTATGGTCGACAGTATCGAAGGCTTTAGAGAGGTCCAAGAATATACCGACTGTAAACTGACTGTCATCAAAGGAATTTAAGATGTCATTAGCAAAGGATAGCAGAGCACTCTCAGTCGACCTTCTAGCTCTAAATCCAAACTGGGAGTCTGTAAAGATGTTATTGGCATTGCAGAAGGAATTTAGTCTACTACATGCTAGCTTTTCCAATACTGTATCTTACTCAAGGCTGGGAGGACTGATATGGGGCAGTAATTCTTGAAGAGACCTTTGTCCCCAGATTTTTTATATGCTGGGTGAACTTTAGCAATTTTCAGTTTATCCGGAAAGGCACCACTAGTGAAGGAGGAGTTACAAATGTGTAGAACAGGTAGTAATAAGTGGGCTACTTTCTTAATGATGCTCATTGGTATATTGTCTTCGCCTGCTGCTGCAACTTTGGACATTTTTATGATGGCCTGTAATTCATCTGCTGTGACAGGGGATAAGAACAGCTCATTTTGCTGTCTGTTTTGCAGGTAGGCTCTAAATTCCTCATGGTGATCAGGGATGCTCTCTGCAAGACTTTTGCCAACATTAATAAAATATTCATTGAAGTGGTTGGTAATGAGGGAGGGTTCCGTTACAGCTGAATCATTTATCATAAAAGCTGAGTGGAGGGGCCGAAGGCTGAGTGTTCCTGTCCTGAATAGAATTTATGACATTCCAGGTTTTCTCACCGTCGCCTGATGCTGACTGGAGCTTATTTGTATAATAGCTACATCTGGCATTTATAACTGCTTGAGTTACTCTATTTCTGATACTTCAGTAAGCATCACTGAAAGTTATGGGTCTTTCTAGAATAAGGGACAGAAGAGGTGTATTACTAGCCACAGGGTGCAGCATCGCTCAACCTCCAGGATTCCCGTCTCCCAGCCTTATGGGTCACCATGTACGGCAAACACGTACTCTCCAGCCCTTGCGGATTGGACCAGAGGAAAGATGCTACTTGCCAGCTCTCAAGGCTAGCAACTCAAGAGAACCATTTAGTTTCATCCCTCCCTGATGAACCTTCCAGTATGGGAAGCCCTTTCCTCCTTGAGGAGAAAGGCTCTCCCCTGGTGTGGCTTATCAGATCAACAGGACCTCAAACACCCCACCACTACATGGCAGTTCCCACTAGGGGGGAATTCCTGTTCTCCTCAGCTCAAAATCCCACTTAAATGATTTAGAATCCCAAATGCCTAAATGCCCTCATAAAAGTCTAAAAAATTTTAACATTAAGTTCAGGGCTCTGGTGATATCTACAGCTTCTTCAACCCTTTTCAAAATGCCTAAAGTTTTACATCTATTTTCACGTTTCAACTAACACTATCTTTGTCTCTTCTGTATATGACAATATTCCTATTGTAAACTTGTTCACTGTTTTAAGATTATGTGCTCATATTTCACGTTCTAAGTTTATGTGCTCATATTTCACATTTTAAGTTTATGTGCTCATATTTTACATTCTGTCATTAACCTCTTGACTACTGGACATCACTTTTACTTATTATTTGACTAATGTCAGACAATTTTATTTAGCACAAAGAGACCCCTCATACCCAAAGGGTTATGAAAGGTAATTTGAAATAAAAATATTTTGGGGGAGGATTTTCTGGCAAGTTTTTTTAGAGCTGCAGCCCTGTACCCAAAGCAGTACAGGCGCTCCTCTATTTACGAACGAGTTAAGTTCCTGAGGCTTGTTTGTAAGTCCAACTTTACTCTTGTAGATACCAAACATATTGTAAAAAATGAAAAGATTATGGATATTTAGTACAGCTATACCCTTTAATACAGCCTTAAAACCTGGCTCACTCTTCTCCTCTTAGGTAATGTTTGTTCTATCTGTAATTTTCTTAAAAATAATCCAGTCTCATCCACATTACATAACTGTTCTGGCAGGTAATCCCCCTCAGTAATGATGTTTGTATCTCTGAAAGCTTGTTAGTTAAACGTTCTTAAGTAGAGGAGCATCTGTATAGTATGTACAGGTAGGCCAATTTGTGCTAATTGGTATCCCACCATGGACGAATTTCCAAAAGGTACACATTTGGAGATTAAGCATTAAAAGCATAGGAAAATTTGCTTATCATATGCTAAAAAAATAAATTTAATTGTACAGTACAGTACTCTAAAACATAAAACTTTATTGTTTCAAACTTACAAATACTGTATAGGTTTCACTGTTCAGCTAAGATGCTTGTATGATCTTAAGTGATTAATTTCACTAGATTCACCTTTAAAGGTAGCATTTAACTGTACACTTTAACATCAAAACTAAAAATTGTATACACATAAACAGCAATAACGAAAGCATATAGTACAGTAAATAGCAGTGATGAAAGCATAAAAAAATACAAGTTTCGTGTATACTGCATCCCAATCTCAGGGACATTAGCTGCCTGCTCGACCATTGCTGAAGGAGACAAATAGGCAGCTGGGATGCTGTTAATTTCTAAGGATATTATTATTGCATAAATAAAATTTAATAAAGTCACTAAAATTAAAATACAGTACACCTGTATTTTTATTACAGGTACATCCTATGTTGTGATGATTCACATTATGGCAGATCATATAAAAATGTTTTAAGAATAAGATATTTAACTGCGAGGAATAAGATAAAATAATATACAGTATACCAGTAATACCAAGGAATAGATAAAGATAATACCAATAAATAAAATAAAATAAAATAAAAAACTGTATAGTATTGCCATTTGGCAGCTGAACAATGAAATATTTGTCAACATTTCACTAGTAATCTCCCCATTAGGCAGAATCCCCGATCCCCAGAACTTTCCAATAGCCAGAATTGAAATTGTGCCAGAAAAATTCCGGGAAACTTTCTCCACTTCGGGTAAGCAAACGAGTTTCTGACAGTTGTAAAAAGTACCGGACTTTGTTACTTGAGTAAAAGTATTGTTACATTGGCAAAATGATACTCAAGTTGAAGTAAAATATCCAAAGTTCAATGTACTCAAGTAGAAGTTAAAAAGTACCTCATTCATAAAGTACTCAAGTACTGAACGTAAATGAGTAAATTATAAAAACCTAGTTAACTAAAGATAAAAATAAGAGACACCTAGCATTACACATGTTTATTTGCAAATCATTCTATTGAGATACTGTAATCAATTACTGATTCTCGAAATTATGGCCCAGTATGACCTACCAAAAGAGAATACGTTCAGCTGCTCTTCCAACAATCTATCACAGGGATAGTGAATGGACTGAAAATATATCCATCCAACACTATGCTCACTTTCTTCCTTATCTACCTACACAAGTATCATCGACGTGGATTTATGGTCCACAGACATAATGTTGTCTCTGCTGCATTAGGTTAGGATACAGACCGATCTGGCAAGGAACTGAGGCGGAGGATGACCTGCCCTTCTCTTCCTGTAAATTCTGTAACTGTACTAATGCTAACATCGTTCTACCACAGGGAGAGTCACCACCAACTTATTAGTAATAACTTAGATTTAATTCTTGTATGCTACCCATGTTTTGGTGGGTGCTAACTTCCATTGTCCTTAAATTTTATTAATATTGTCTCCATATCACAAGTCATAGCGTGTCCTGCAAGACACGAGTATCAATGTACAGTATTAGTATCTGACCGCATGGTCTTGTGACTAGGCTTGTCATCCCTTGGGTACAATAAATTAATTAAATAATCAATAATAAGCCCAGCCTGACCAAACAGACGCTCACAAGCAGCAGATGCAGGTGTTAAGCTTGAGAGTTAAGTCACATCATGCAGGGAAAGACCTCAGTAGCTCCATTCCATCACCTGGACATGCCAAGTAGCTATCAAGCTCGGGGTGTGGCTTTGGTGACATCATGTTTCAATACTAATGGATGAGTGGCTGAATTTTTTGCACTATGCAACATTTGGCGGGTGCTGGAGGGGTACAGGTAGATGCAAAGCAACTGATGTCTAACGAGAAGATCAAGCCCCTGAAGGAAAGGTGGGGGAGAAGAGAGGGGATTCAATGGGAGAGGGGGGATAAGAGGGTAGGCTAGGTGAGGTGAGTGGTGAAGGTGCGAATGGAAACAAGAAGATCAAAGGAAAAGTCCACTGTCATGGCCACTACCACCTAACCTAACCTGACCTGACGTCACCTCACCTCATGAGACCTCTAAGTATGTGACCCCATAGTGTCTCCCCACACCCAAACCGTATCCTTCATGGCTCCACCCACAGAACTCTTTTACTATGGTTAATAATTAATTAATTTAAAAATATATTATTAGTTTGCATGTAACAAGGAACAACTTTTCTTTTTTTAATTGTATTGGAGTACAGTCAGTTCTGCTATAACGCGATAGTTGTGTTCTTGTAAAACATCGTGTTATAGAAATTCGCGTAATAGAAATAACAGGGCTTATGGAGAAAATAGGGTTAGGTGCAGATTACTACTCAAAATCGAAAACAATTTAGTAGTTAGCCTAACACAAAGGAAAGCACAGTCTAAATAAATGTTACATTCATATCTAATAATGAACTCATACAGTAAATGTAACAATTTACCTTGAAAAAATATGAATATAACTTGATGGGGGAGAAGGGTGATTTTGAGGTTGATAACATCGAGCTTCTCTTCAAGTGTTATAGCCTTTCTTTTACGATCATCACCGGGAATGAGATCACCAGAACGCTTCTTGGAGATATTCTTCTTTACCATGTTCACAGTTAATACCACAAAATTGGAGAAATAGTAAGCAAAAATCATGTTACAGCAAACAAGCATTCGCGTTTTACAAATATCGTTCCTCTATTCATAAATCGCGTTAGAGCCAATTCGCGTTGTCAAAACACGCATTATAGCAGAACTCACTGTACTAGTATTAGAAAACCATAATTAAGTAAAAGCACTAAAAAATTTGAGTACTTTTTAAAAAGTAAATACAGTACCCAAATATTTTACTTTACAATTCTGGTTTCTGAGGATGAAATTCAGGTACATTTTCTTGAAAAAAAAAATTAAAATCTGAGAAAATCTCTCCAAACCTGTCTGTGCTGGGCCTGGGAATAAATTTTCCAGGAGTTACAAGAGAATGCATCATGCTCGAACGCATCCCCACTTGCAAGGCACAAGGGTGGCCTAGCTGCTTGGATAGCTTAGTTCATATTCTGCTGCCACTGTATTGTATGAGGTTGTTCCCTCTCTAGCTGCTGTTTTTGCAAACAATTTGTGTTGTGCAGTACAATACTATACATAACTGTACCAGGCCACAATCAGCCAAGAATACAGTGTTAAAGCAGTGTTAAGACATAAAAAGTGATTACAATTATGTGTACTGTACTGTACTTTCAGTGAGTGGGAAACACTGGAGAGCCTGTACTTGAGTATAGTATATA
Organism: Homarus americanus; assembly: GCF_018991925.1. Classification (NCBI taxonomy): domain Eukaryota; kingdom Metazoa; phylum Arthropoda; class Malacostraca; order Decapoda; family Nephropidae; genus Homarus; species Homarus americanus. The sequence goes on from NW_024730579.1 coordinate 131,841, forward strand.
CGGTAATTTGTTTAAATTAAAAAAAAAAATTAAAAATTCTCAAACGAGCTTGGACAACTGATACACACAGTACAGTCTCTCCTTGACTTACGACAACCCGGACATACGACGGCCATGGTCGTATAAAATATTTTTCACATTACGTATTTTCGAGTCCCGACGTTAGTGATCGAGCTGTGTACTGACAAAATTTTTGTTTGTAATTTCCTTTAAAATGGCTGGCAAGCGTAAAAGTGAGAGTTCTCGTGGTGCTGAGAAGAAAAGGAGACACCCATTTTAGAATTTATATGTATTATTTTCGCCTTTTCAACTTACGACCAATTCGACTTACGACCTGGTCGTCGGGACGCTCATGAAAATGCACGGGTTTGCAGAAAAACGGACTTCTGAGACACAAATTTGTAAGGTCAGTCTGTACTTTCAAAAAGATCTGCCAAACACATCCTTAAGTTTCCTGCATGTGTCAATAGATTACATCACAGCCCTCTACAGTGCTGCTTCATGAATGATGGCTATGCTTCCTACACATTACACAGTTTTATTTTAATCGCCTTATCATTTCGACATTTGCTATTCTTCACAGTGACTTTCAACCACTAATCAGCTATCTAGTCGTTCAGGCCTTTAGTGAAAGACCATTATACTGTATATATGGTTTCAATATTCTATTTTTTTGAATAGCATTAAGTATTTCTAATATGTTTCATTAAATATATTTTTAAAGGTTAATATCTAATAAAGGTGAGTTAAAATTTGTTAAAAATTGTTTTGAAATATATCGGGATCTACTTATCCATACCACCACTCTTTTTAATTAATAAAAATATTGTTTTTGGCTCAGTTGATGGTGACTTATCCTACTAAAAGTATTTGGAGATGGAGACTGGCTTGAGAACTGAACAGTGGTGAAGAGGTTAATGTACTGTAGTATGCCTACAGGTTCCAATGACAGATTTTATGTAGAATTTGATGAGAATAAAAGAAAACAGCAAAGAAAGAAAACTAACCTTTCAAGTGCATCAATCCCATTGTTTCCACTTCTGCCAGTGCTCGCTGAAAGAGTTGGGTCCATGGCAATGTCATGGGCAGAGTTGCCTTTTGTGGAAAAATTTTTGGTAGCTGCAAGAACTTCTTCCTCTTCCTCTTCAGCTTCATCACCAAAGGACAGAAGTTTAAAATTTCTGTAAAATTTTTTAAAAATTATCATAAAGCTTTTTTTCTTTGTTTACTACTCCACTTCCTAGCAATGTGTAAAATCTTTCAGATCTATTTTGGTGTAACCCTGATTTTTTTAAAGAAAAAAGTATTCACTGAGAAGTTTAAAAAGACATACCGGGTATGCATGAAAGTACCGTTCACCCAAATCCTCAGAAAAAAATTAAAAGTACAGTACTGTACAGTATATTAAATTGTACTGAGCATGTGAATTATGTATGGAATAACTAAGTGGTGGAGAAATTTGTGAAAGTATCAGAAGATAACACTGGGAAAGGGAGACTGTGTAAGACTGAGTTCGAGAGTGAAGTCAAAAGAATTTTATATCTGCATTATGTGAGAGAAAAAGCCATTAAGACCTTACACAGTGGTGTATAATTCTGTATTTTTTTTTTTTTTTTTTACGGGTATTAGCCCACCCGGACACAGGTCACCGACCCACATCAAATATGGAAGAAAGAATGGAGAAGAAAGTCACACTGACAATCAACTTGGCAGGCAAAGTGAAGTTACGAAGCATCTGAGTATTGTAGTATTGTAGTCTAATTCCACTTTATGAAGCATGGAAATTGGGCACAACAATGACATCTAAGTGAGTTTAATGTAAAACTATGCATATAAATGTGAAAAGAAACTATGCAAACATATATCCTGAGCAATTAAATGGTTCTAATCAAAACCATATAATTCTCAAATACAATCTTTCCTCAACTTACGACAACCTGGACATACGACGGCCGTGGTATTATTTTCGCCTTTTCGACTGACGACCTGGTCTTCGGGACGGAATCCCATCATAAGTCGAGGAGAGACTGTATACAAATATACTTAATATATATATATATATGGATGCTATCTTCCCTGTAAAGTCTCAATGATCAAGAACATACTATCATTCTAGGACATACAGTAATACTCCGATTTACGCGGTCAATTGAACCCGCGGAGGTCCGTGTAAAACGAGAAACGCATAAATGGAATAACAGAACATATGGGATTAATTGAAATAGAGACTGGGCCGACTCCCAAACTCCACTTTTTCCAACACAATACCTATGTTGTAGTAAAAATAACATCTTAATTTTATGATTGTATGCACACACAATTAATATACAAGAGAAATACAGTCGCCACTGGCTCCTCCCTCTCTGAGAAATGTTTGGGTGAAAACACTAGATTTTAAGGTATACTGTAGTAATAAATAATACCTCTGACTAAAGTTAGGATAATATAATTGACATTGCTGGATTCCTTGCAAGACCAGGAATATTTTGAATATACACGGCATATATTTTGCACAAAAGATAACATATCTGCTCTGTGTAAACAAAATTCTTGCACTAGATCTAAAATTTGTATGTCTAATGCAAAATCCATGATGTTTACATTCAAAATAATCATCATATTGTAAGAATTCCAGCAATGTAAATTATATTCTGGCCGGGTAATTTGTATGAATTTTATGAGCTAAATAAAAAAATTATACTTCACCCACGTATATGAGTAGATGCACCGGGTAAAGTAGGAATTCCAGTTCTGGCAGGGTACAGCGTAAATGTAGAAACGCGTAAACCAGAACCGCGTAAAGCGGGGTATTACTGTAGTTCATTCCCTATAATGTCACAATGATAAAAGAATATCATCATTTTCTAAACATACTTGGTTCCTAATGATGTCACAATGATCAAAGTATACCATCATCCTCTAAACGTACTTGGTGCCCTTCTTCTTCTCTTTTCGTTCTTCTTTTGATATTTCATTCTGAATCTTTAACCGAGGAACAATGTCAGGGAATGGGTTGTTCAATACCTCTGTCTTGATAATCTTGTGGGGATATTCTGGCCTGTCATCCTGGAAATTAAATTCATTTAAAGATAAACAGGGTTAAATATGCAAGCTATAAAATCTATATGATGATTATATAATTATCCTGAACTGTTTGTTAAGCTACAAATGTAATCTATCTGAAAAGAAAAAAATATATAGAGAGAGATAAAAGTTCAGCCCCAGAGTCTACCATCTGATATAACTATGAAAAAATGCAAGAAAGGCATAAAACTTTCACTATTACAGTACCTGATACACCAAACTAATAAAATAAAAAAAAATTAGAAATCCAAAATTTTTTAATTTATTTTCACAAAACATTGCATGTATCAGATAGCAGATTCTGACTCTCATCCATTCATACATAAAATTCATAATTGTCCTCCTGATACTAATTATCTGATATCATATGTGTAAGTACAATAATATTTATGACCTGTCATCCCAAAAATACAATTTGAATGCTGCACATAACACTACAGAATGTCATCACAGAATTACACCATCTCCTAAATGTATAAAACATATTCAAATCATAAAATTAACTTTTACAGAACTGTGTTGTACTGCAATGTACTGTAATAATATTAAGTGAACAAACATATTGACTAATAATGAACTTCTAAACAACATTGATTTTATACATGAACACCCTCTTACATACCTGTATTTGGCTGAAGATGAACAAAGCACAAGGATATAACTAAAGGTCATGATAAGGAATTAAAGATGATGATAGAATATACATGCAGACCCAATAATAAAAGTCCATTTAATAACCAAGATGTGGGGGGAAAACTTGTGTATAATGCCCAACAGAGCCTTAAGAACTGCACCCAAGAAACCTTAAATTAAGACCACTGGGACTTGATCTGAAGGTTAGCCATCTCCCAACTGTCACATACCGGGTATTAGAAACTTCTAGTCAACAGTTTAAAGATTGCTCAGAACTTCCAAGAAATACTTACTGAAATATATAAGTAAGATGTTAATTAGAAATTTCTCTCATGAACAAAGTAGAATTCAAGTACAGTGCCAGAAAAGTAAAAGTCAGTAATTCTTAGATATCAGATATGGGGAAGGTAGTTAAACATGCATCAGCAGTTATTTGCTAATAATTAGCCCTTTTGTGCTTTTTTTATGCAAATTACGTCACTAAGCGCACCTGCTAAGCCTTATCTCACACTGACCGCACCCCTCCCGTAAGCAGAAACGTGGGAACAGTGGACCAGCCCTATCAATCACCTTAGCTCCTCAAACTAGCCTCTTGGGCTGGCAGATGCATCTCTAAGGGTGCAATTTGGGTCTGGATCACTCTATCCAATGTTTACTAAAATGGAAAACCATTCCTGTTACCGATTCAACCTGCGTCAAAAGACTGCAAGGGAGTGAGATTATTAACACCGCTCTTTGCGTTAAAAGACCATGAGGGGTTGAGATTTCGTACCATGGCCAAGAGTACCAGAGGGTTAATCTTAACATTAATATGTACTGTATACTGTACAAATTACATTAACTGAATAAGCTGGGCCATGACAAAATGCACAAGAATTTAAAGGAGTATGTAAATGACTATAGACTCAAGAATAAGAGCACTGTGGTGGGCCCATATAATGGCACTCATAAAGTACATAAGTAATAGTCTCTGACCTGGTATCACCAATAAATGGGACACAATGATATCGGTTCACTGGCAAGAGCACATGACACATGACTCACATATGAGCCCAAAAGGTATCACCAAAGTAGCAAATAAGGCCAAAAAGGTCTCTCGGCCAATAGAGGTAAAATACACAAACATCACTTAGCCATAATGTAGCAGACACTAGGCAGAGACGGATGCTGGAGAAAGTTCAAGGAGTTCACACACACAGGCTGTTGAAGGAGGAAGGAGGAGAGCTGAGAGTAACTCAGATGGGAATGGCTTATGATGTCACATTTCATTTCCACAACTTTGATTGGCTGATAGATGATGCCTTCTGTTGCTATAGCCAGCAGTGCGGGGGGAGAAGGAGAAGAGATGTCAGGATTGGCGCCGGTGTGTCGGCAATGATTTTCCCACCAACATGTGATGACGAGACATGACACAACTGGCAATTATTACCCCAAGAGAGAGATAAGAAGTCTCAGCTACCACTGATGGCTGGGAAGTCAAAAGTTGTGAAGCCACAGAAACAGGTCATTGTACAGGTTCCCAACATCAATTTCATTTTCAGCCAATCTCAGAGGGCATTCCAAGGAGAGAGGTGGGATCTGAATTCCAAGTTGCTCCTCACAGGTTTGGTTTTAAAACTAGCTTTCAAGAGCAAGCCTTCATTTATATCCATAATACCAGTTTAGACCAACTATGTACCAAGAGACAACCTATCAAAAGGAAGGATTTGGAAAGTGAATCAAAATTGTGCATAATTTGCACTGTAACAGGTACAGGTGGTCTTCCTTATTCGTGTCCCTTGTATTAGTCTTCTTCTTTTTTTTCATCATTAGCAAAGGTCATATAAATGAAATAATACCATACAATAAATAAAAAAAATCACTTATTTTATAAGAAGTAAATAAATAAACATGAGCTGCTTTTACAAAATTTAATGTTAAGCCTACCAACATATAAATGCTGTCCAAAAATGCTATCAATCTGTAAGAAAATTATGTAAACAATAAATATGGCACAACTTTGTGGCTAGCAAACAATATGTACAGAGTATTGAGTGAACCAAGATTTAAGTGTTAATTCAACCCTAGCAAAATGAGTGCTAACCAACCAGCAAGTGGCACTGTAGTTACTCATGCCCCAAGAAGAGATAAAGTAAGAGTGGTAGTACAGATGTGAAAATGGACGTGTTAAGATGTTTTGAAAAGGAATACCAAGGCATTTTAAGTGGAGTACAGTACCATTTATCTTAGAAAAGGTCTTAAAAAGGACTAACTTCCCTACACAACACAAACCTCCAATGTTGTTCTGGATATTATGAGAACTGCCATTTAGTCAATGATGCAAATTTAAGTCCTCTGGAGTTAGAGACACACATGTTCCTCAACATAGCAGTCCATACAATAACTGATCAGAAAGAGTCAAATAACACCAATGGAAAAAAGAGTGATATCTATTAGTGTTGACACCAGGGAGTTCTATGGTCAGGTAAAAACCATATCAGATCTAGCTCAACTTACACTAAGCAAGTTAAAATTTGTATACATGGACCCCAATATTCATGGACTGATATACAAAAAAATTTAAACATCCTGGTGTTTGAAACTACTGCATATTAGCCTAATAAAAATTGCAACCACTATGGCGAATGAAACGATTTTAACTAAAGGATAGTGAATTATATTTTATTTTTAAAAGAAATTTATCCATTTACTTCAAGCTGACATGCAGTGTAAAAAATTAAAACATTCTGGTGTTGGAAATTATAATAGCTTAATCCAACTAGTGACCCATATGGTGAATGAAGAGCAGTATTTCACCTTCTAGAGATAACAATCAAGAATGATTTTCTTAATACCTGTTCCAATACTGGGCATACAATCTCTCAGTTGCTTCAGCACTGAGAATTTATCTTCTCTCCAGTATTCCAGGAGCATTTCTTATCTTCCTAGAGGGGAAGTTTTATATAAAAGTCAACATCTTCTGCAGGCTCAACAATGGACATTGACCTGATCTAATGATTTGCTTCCACCATACCCTACCTCACCTGATGTTCCTGTAGCTTTACATGCTAGTCCCAGGAGGCAAGCCCTGAAGGTACTGTCTTCTTCTCTAATGTCATTGCTACTTTTCCTTATATGTTTTGCCATCTTGAGCTGTTTACACAGATTGCTCACTATTTCTTCCAGGAGCGATATATTTTTGGTAATAATGCATTCTTAATAATCTAATCATATTACTGTGCACACCTGTACATGAGCAGTAGGTTGTAGCTCATAATGAAGAGCAAACTTAGCAGTCTATTTGATAAAAAAAGTTCAGTTTACTTTCACTTATAATTTTCACCACTAAATCTTTTTTCTTTTGTAAAAAGGATATGCAAGTGTGTGTGTGTGTGTGTGTGTGTGTGTGCACATACATGTGTGTGTGTGTGTGTGTGAATAAGTAACATACTATTTTGTGATGCTTTCAGCAAAGAATGAAGAAATGCTGCCTCAAGTACAGTACAGGTTGTACCTCTCTAGTCCGGCAACCTCGGGACCTGACAGGTGCCGGACCATGGAAATTCACCTTTTTCCTGGATAGATAGTGACTTGTGCTTATGCTTGGAAGCACTAGCACCACTTTCTCTGCATCATGGTCTCTTTGAAGACATATTGAAGGGTTAAATGTCGTATAGTAGCTTCTCAAATTTTGCGAGTTTTTAATTCAACGTATTTTATTGGAACACACACAAAAAATAAATAAATAAAAATTTTGACGGCGGAAACTTTAATTTCGACGGGTTTGAACGGCCCGCCAACGTGCAGACGACGTGCATAATCGTGTAAACAGCGTCATTTCTCTTATGTACAAAAGATTCATTATTGTTTATTATTGAATGTCTTTTTTATTGAATTAATGTTTATGTGTGCAAAATGAGCAATACAATTCATTAATAATACGTAGAATATTAAAACACACGAGGAAATGACACAGCATTGTTTTCGTTGATTACAAAACCAGTGACTCACTGGTTCTACATATAAAACTGAAGAAAACAAGACCTTGGTTGTAGCTGCAGTAAAATTAATATGGTTGTTTTAAGTAATGTTATTTAATGTTAATAAATGGAACAATAGAAGTAGCTAACGATAATGGTAAAGAAAAAAGAGAGATCGCGTATGTAAGTGCGCACACGTGAAAACATATCGTCATTACTTTACATAAGAATATGAAAGCAACACTTATTTACTGTTCATATATATTTTAATTAATGTTTCTGAATTTGTTTTTATTGAATTAATGTTTGTGTGTGCAAAATTAACAATACAATTTATTAATAATACATGGAATATTAAAACACACGAGGAGACGAGATGACTGCCGGCATTGTTTATGCTAAAGCTTACAAAACCAGTGACTGATTGGTTCTACATATAAAACTGAAGAAAATAAGACCCTGATTGTAGCTGTAATAAAATTAATGTAAAAAAAATTAATATGGTTGTTTGAAGTACCTGTAATGTTATTTAATGTTAATAAATGGAACAATATAAGTAGCTAACCATTAATGGTAAAAAAAAAAAAAGTGAGTGCAGGTATGTAAGTGAGCACATGTGAAAACATCATTACTCTACATAGAATATGAAAGCAACACTTATTTACTTCTCATATATATATTGAAGGGTTAAATGTTGTACTCTGTATAGACAAGAAGCAGAGGGAGGGAGGGAGCAGCCGAACTGCCGGATGTAAACAAACCTTAATTTCTCGCGGCTTTGGGTTTTTTTTTTAGGGGATTAGCCCACCCGGGCATAGGTCACCGACCCACATTGGGGCCTGAGGGGCAAAAATTCAATACTCCTGTAATAATAATAATAGTTCAGATAAGTAAAAAAAAAAAAAAAAAAAAAAAAAAAAAAAAAAAAAAAAAAAAAAAAAAAAAAAAAAGGGCTGCCTATCTACCTATTGGACAAACTAAAATCGTTCCGGACCACAGAATGCCGGACTAGAGAGGTACAACCTGTAGTAGTAAAGATCAAGTGTTGGGTAAAATTAAGCATTTTTAATTATCCAATAAAGAGTCAGATATTTTTCTTATACTGTACAGGTGTCTGGGTTATCTGGTATCCGGCTGGATAGTAAAATCAGATATCCTGTGCACCCCTAGTTTGAACTACCCAGAAAATATGTCATATGTGATTGGAGATAAATGCTGTACAGTATATGAAAACATGGAATTGAAAAGGGTAAAGAATATACTGTATTGTAATGCATTTGAGCTAAAAATAAATGCTTGCATCAGTGCCAAGATTTCCCATGACGTCACATCCTCCACACAGCTGTGTTGTTAGATAGAGTGAACTTCTTAGTACAGTACTGTACTGTACAGTACATGATATTGGTACTGCCATACTCCTTATTTTTTATTTTTTTTTGTGAAAAATCTAACCATGACAATCATTTTTTCCATATATCAGGCAACCTCTGACAGGTTAATACCCAATAACTTAAATTTCCAATCTACTTCATATGTGGATCAAGTGAAACATCATCATTATCTTTGGGACAAGTATTCTCTGGTAGGTCCTGGTGTCTGGACCCAACAAGAAGAATGTTACTCAGAGCCTCAGACCAACATTTTCATAACCTATGATTATTGAGCTAGCACAGATTTATACAACCATACTAGTGGTCAAATAAAATTAATTTGTAAAATAACTTCAGTTAACAGTTTTGTCTTCTAATCCTGTTCTCCTTTCTTTAAATTTTTCTCTCATTAACAGTTTTGTCTTCTAATCCTGTTCTCCTTTCTTTAAATTTTTCTCTCATTGATACGATGCAATGAACCTGACACAAGGGTTGACTGATGGTCCCAGAACACTCCCACTCCTATGCCTATGTAATTGTCATCAATGTTTTATGGCCATTGTCCACACTTGCCTAGATTAAATATAATTGCCTGATGCTCCATGCTGTGTACTCTCTTGCAGCCTCTCCCATCAGGTACTATACAGTACTGTATAGTACTGCAGTATATCTTACAGAGTATTGTAATGCATATAACTCTGCATTTTGAACTTACCTTTCCTATAACTCCTTCTTCAAACCGAGGCAAGTTGTACAGTGTATTTCCTGTAACCTTTCCAAAAATGGTGTGCTTGTTTTGTAGTTCTGGGGTTTGACCAAGAGTGAAGAAGAACTGTGAGCCATTATCATGAGGACCAGCATTAGCCATGGCAACCAGTCCCCTACGAACAAATCGTAGACGTGTGTGGAACTCATCCTGTCATGGAAGAAATTTTTTTCTTCTTGATGAACTGAATGATATTAAAGTGATGCATCTAAGCTGAAAACAAGCAATTAATGTTACTGTACTTCTCACCCACATAGTTATCATCCCATTACACAAGGATGATGGTTTATTGGTCTGAAAAAGTAACCAATGAATGAGAATTCAGTTTGACAAGCTTAGTGTTTTGGGGTCTGATAGTTCAATGAGCCAGCTTTTTTCAATTTAGTGAACATTTTCATTCATGGAGTGGGTTAGTCATGCTTTATCACTGGCTGAGTCGCCAGCTGAGGTAGTGCACTCGTAAGCTTGTTTTCTGTACTCTGAGGTGAAGTCACTTGCAGATTGACCCAGCGAACTTAAACAACATAGAAGCATTTGTATTGTGAGTGCAGCACAGGCTAGTATCGTATCACCTGTACACTTGCTAATTCTAACCAGGTTTGCTCCCATTAAAATGTCTCAAAACAAATGCAAAAACAATGGTACTGAGTGCAGTAGTGCAAACAGAAAACCAAGTGAATACTATCAAATATCATTTTGCCTCTAAGATGATCATAGCTGACTTGACCCTTCACTTCTTCATCCCATCTGTTCATCTTTCTACACCTCAGCTCCAACTTAATTAGCATATACGAATAAAGAATAAGAAAATTAAATAATACTGTTGCATTTTGTTTTCTCAATAAAACTTAAAAGTAAATACCTAAAGAAAAATTTGGCAATCTTGGTGTTATGTGACCTGACTGGCACTTCTTGATAGTGGGTGACCGACATTGTTTACATGGCTACTGCTCACAGGACGATTGTAATTACAGCATTTGTTCAGTATTTACTTAGGAAATATTAAAAAAATATTCTGATTTAACTACTGTACTTTAATCTTAAACAGCTTTTGTTCTCTTAATTACAGTAGCCTCAGGTTATTTCACAACTACCTAAATTACTACCATTTTCCTATATACATCAGTTACTGACATAAAGTTTAGCCTATTATAGGTAATAAAACAATTGACTAATGAACAAAGCTTCATTAAGACATCATTTCCTGATAATCAAAGGGTTTTTTATTATCTATACAGTACTCATGTAGTATATAGACTGTGTGGATGCCATCTTGAACATGTGCACAACTCCAAGATATTATGTAAGAACTCCAATGTTTACATCTGGGACAGATTTAGTGTCCTTCATGGAAAAATCCAAAAAAATTGTAATACGAAAAACTTATTTCTTCATATTTTTTGCCTTTTCATATAGTATTGGGGAAAGTTTTCAACTAGCAGTAATCGTACCTTGGATAAACCTCATTGGCTACAATACTGCCAATGGTAGGAATGCATTTACCATCTATAGAAAAATTTCCTCAAGTTGCTGGTTTAACTTGCATAACCATCATCCAGTATTACCACCAATTCTGTGGGCACTGAGTCAGTCAGAGGCAGCATGGCTGTGATGTATTGTGCTATTTTCATTTTGTACAGTTCTCTTATTTTTCCATGTTGTACTTGTACCAGAACACTACATTTATTGTTGTCTTTAGTAAATAAATAAACCTTCTCAGATTTATTTGGGTCCACATCTTATGTAAGCTCCAACCAAATGCACTGGGAGTACAATGCAGTATAGTACAGCATACTACAAATAAAATTAATTCTGTAGTTGTTTGTTTCTTATCAATTTCCCCAGTTTGAAGACATAGCTGAAATTTGGTACAGAGGTGCAAGAGGCCTAGGGTATGATTGTGCACCATCCATGTGGAGCGGGTCATATCACATTAGCCGTCAGTCAACACTTTTGATGACAGAGCTGAAATTTGGTAGGGAGGTGTGGGTGGCCACCTAGGGGATAGTCATGCACTATCTCATGTCCCTCCACCAATAACCTGGGTGGAGCAGGTTAACTCATCCAGTAACACATTTTTAATGTCCTTTATCATAAAAAAATATAATTTTTATTTACAAAATATTTTGATACATTTATCATGAGTAGAGTATCATTTTTTAGTGTTATTAATGCTACCCAAGGACGCCCTCAAATGTCACTCGGAGGTAGAAATAATGCTGTTGCAAATGCTGTTATAGAGCTGTTTCTTACAGCACTCTGACTTCTAGGAATGTATCTAGAGCACTATAAGAGATATGTCTGTATTACTGACAATTTATTTATGCTTTTTTCAATTTCATGACTTTTTCTTTCCTCCAAATTTTATAACTTTAAAAATATCCATAGTACAGTATATTTTCCTTAATTAAGAAATACTATATGATACTTACTCTGAATGGTTTGCCATAGATGGATTCTCCACCTTCTCCACTTCCAGATGGATCACCACCTTGAGCAATGAAGCCTGGAATGACTCGGTGAAAGACTGTGCCATTGTAGTAATTTTCCATACACAGTTGCACAAAATTTCGGCAAGCTTTGGGTGCCTCTCTGGACCATAATTCAATGTCAAAGTCCCCAGCACTAGTAACAAGCAAAACCTGAAATTAAAAAAATAAATAAATAAATAAACAAACAAATAAGCATTAGCACAGGACCTTGAAAAACCCTCAAATCTCCTCATCAGTAAAATTTCAGTTTAGCTCCACTATTTCATTTCTTAATAAACTTTGATTGCATATACAATTAGGCCTAGAGTGAATTATCCATGATCCAACAATGGACGACCTAAAATGGAACAGTTTTATGAAGGAATGCCAGAATTGATTTATGACTGGATGCTCTTGCATGACTTAGCTGCTGGGGGTATATTAAGGTACTAGATGTATGTTCACAGATCTTAGAATGTGGTGGTAACACAGGACTGTACAGTACTGACAATGCTGTACAGACTTTGACTTTGTCAAAGCCTTTTGACAGTCGACCTCATGAATGGCAGAAAATTAAATTGAAAGGATACAGACTACCATAAATACTATTGTATGATAAACGTAACTAAAACAAAAACATACACAATAGAGATTGCTTCCTAAACCTACTTACAGAAAACACAACAGTAAAGGTTCTCCCCTGTTACTGTAGTGAAGTGTATGGGTGTTGTATCTCACTCTTCCACTTGTGCTTAAATAATCTTGACTAAGAGGCATAACCTAAACTAAACTCAGTGTTATGCATACAATATACTGTACTGTATTTACTTATCAGATAATCAAAACACATTACAATGAAGTTGAACACTCTAGTAACTGAATGATACACAGTATGTATTGAACATTTTAATAATTCCAAGGCTAGCACAAGGTTAATTTTCATAACCACAATCACTATCAGGGTCCTCACTCCCACCATAACCAGGGTCATGTACCACATTTGCTGTTCATAGTATCGTAAGGTTATGTTCATCTCATTTATTCATATCAGATTATACACTTCACTCAATACAAAATCTGTAAATGGAAAACTATTTTGTATAAAATTAATGTAAGAACACAGGTGTTCATGTAATTAATTAGTCACTTTCTAATGACTCTTCACTAATATGTCTCATCATAATGGGACCTCTGTGTGTGAACAGGGATCACTACCACTGCACCACAAGGACAACAAAAGCAATACTGCACCTGTACTAGGCTTTGTTTTATTTCACCAAAGCCTGTTCATTCATCTTATTTTTAAGCAATGTGAAATAAAACAAACCCTAGTAGCTACTCCTCGACTTACGACATACTCGACCTACGACCACCCACGCATACGACCTGCCTCAGTCAGTATGACCACCCGCACATACGACCGCCGCAGTCGGTACCAAAAATTTTTCAAATGACGCGCGTATTTTCTAGACCGAAACGTTTCCGTCCCGTAAAAGAGCGTCGCGTGGGCTGGGTCGCCTCGTGACTACAGCAACCACGCCGTAGAGCGCTTAGTTGGTGTTTGGCTGTCGTTGTTGTTAATAGTGATCGCTCTGTGTACTGACAATATTTTCGTATCTAATTCACTTTACAATGACTGGCAAGTGTAGAAGTGAGAGTGCTGGTGGTGCTCAGAAGAAAAGGAGACAGTCAATTACTTTTGAGACGAAAATGAAGATAATAATGCAGTATGAAAATGGAAAAACGGTAGCAACCATTTCATTCGACCTAGGCTTCTCGCACTCGACCATATTGACAATTTTGAAGGACAAGGAACCTATAAAGGGAACAATAATAACGAAAAAAGACAAGGTCCTATTCATGAGATGGAAAAATTACTTGTGACATGGATGGAAGATCAGATACATAAGCGTGTACCCTTAAGCCTTCTAACCCTACAGGCTAAGGCATGAAGCCTTTTCAAAAGCCTGAAGGAGTAGGCAAGAGATGAGTGTGACCAAACCTTCACAGCAAGTCATGGGTGGTTCCAAAGGTTTAAGAACCGCTACAGTTTGCATAGTGTAAAGGTGGGTGGAGAGGCAGCAAGTGCTGATGTGGGTGCTGCCGAAGTTTTTAAGGAGGAGCTAGATCATGTCATCGTGGAGGGAAATTATTTGCCTGAGCAAATATTTAATGTGGATGAAACAGGCTTATTATGGAAGCGCATGTCAAAACGGACATACATCCACAAAGAGGCGAAAACAATGCCGGGATTCAAGGCATTCAAGGACCGAATCACACTTCTGTTGGGAGGGAATGTAGCTGGTTTCAAGATAAAGCCCTTCATGATATATCATTCAGAGAACTCAAGGGCTTTTAAACATGTCAGCAAGCACACACTTCCAGTGTTTTATTAAAGTACAGTGACCCCTCGTTTAACGAACGCCTCGGTTAACGAAATTTCGGTTAACGAACTGCCTTCCATAAGGATCTTCAATTCGGTTAACGAACAAAAATTCGGTTAACGAATTTCTTACGAACCGACCTCAACATGTTTTCGCTTGCACTGGCCGGGCAACCAGCTTTAGTATCAGTCTGCCAATACATTAATCGGTTCTAGGGCTTAAATTCCTAACTATTTTAGTAAATATCAAGAAGTTTATACTATTCAATAATTTTAAAAGTTTAATATTCAATTTTTTAGTCATTTTAACAATTATTGAACATAATTGAAGGTAAAGTGACTAGTTTAAAGCGCAGCATCCAGCCTCTTAACACAGCAAACAGGCGTTAGTCTCTGTTTTCACTGGAGGTAACATCTTGCTTGAGACTCTCTTCAACTAAATGCTTTTTTCTGTGTTTCCAAGCAAATTATTGGTCATTTTGAAATATATTTTACATATTGACAATATATAATGCAGTACAGTGTTGATTTAAAGAAAATAATCTTGAAATACACCAAGAGAACTAAAATTTTATGGGTGAAATGGTGCCGTGGGGTGACTTCTCTTCCACCCCAATGCCTTCTCTTCTTCCTTCTCCTCCACCCCCATTGTAATTCCCATCATCATCATCATCATCATCCAGGAGCCTTCTACATACACACCTCAAAGTAAGTGAACTTTTTTACCATTTTTGTTGAATTTAGGAAATTTTTGGTGAGCTGGAACCAATTACCCAAAAACCCATTGAAACAATGGTTTCGGTTAACGAACTTTTCGGTTAACGAACGACCTTCTGGAAAGGATTGAGTTCGTTAACCGAGGGGTCACTGTAACAAGAAAGCCTGGATGACCCTAGTACTGTTTGAGGATTGGTTCATGACTTGTGTCATTCCTCGAGCCAAGGAGTATTGTCTGCAACAAGGGATTGCATTCAAGATTTTGTTAATTTTGGATAATGCTCTGGGACACCTACCACACCTGGAAGACCTACACCCTGATGTTAAGGTAGTCTACATTCCACCTAACACTACCTCTGTCATCCAACCTATGGATCAAGGTGCTATTGCAGCTTTTAAATCTAATCATTTACGTACGACCTTCGCTCAGGCTGTTGCTGCTACTGAAGGTGAGAAAACGCTCAGAGAGTTTTTGAAGGACTACAACATTTTGAAATGTATAAAGAACATTAGTGCAGCATGGGATGAGGTTACAGAACAGTGCATGAATGGAATACAGAAGAAAGTCATGAAAAGATATGTGAACAGTTTCAGAGGATTTAATGAAGATGAAGTAATTTCTGAGATTAGTAACAAGATACAGTAATGGAGTTGGGTAAACAGCTTGAGTTAGAAATTAATAATGAAGATGTTGAACAGTTTGTTGAAAGTGTAGCAGAAGAGCTAAGTAACGAGGATCTTATTGAACTGGAAGCACAGAAAAATGTAGAGGAAGAAGATAGTCTAAATGTAGAAGAAGAACCTGCACCCCCCAAAAAATTTTCAGTGAAGCAAATATGGGGATGCAAATGTTTGACGGAATGGATCCAAATGTTGAGCGTTTTGCCAAAGTTGACAGAATGGTCCAAGATGCACTTGCTTGCTACAGGAAGATTTATAATGAAAAGAAAAAGCAAACTGTGCAGTCTAAACTGGACATCTATTTTAAGAAGTTCCCCATTGCTGTCTCCTCACGCCCCACCAGTGCTGCCTCTTCACTCCCTAAAGATGATCCAATACCTTCAACCAGCAAGTTTCCCTTGTACATAAACCTGTCTGAAGAAAGCGACATTGATAACCCACCCAGCCCTGTCTCTTCCTCTGCTTCATCCAATTAATATAGTCTCCATGTATACCTGTAAATAGAAAATTATGGGGGCCCCGTGTGCATTCAGCTGATTACATTAAAGAGGTAAGTGCACAGTAACACAGTATCCATTCTTCATTAATACGGTAATTACTTTTTCTGTACTGTATTTCATTTTAGATTTTACATGTATTATTTTTTTGCATTTCTGAGTTACGACCAATCCGACTTACGACCTGGATTTGGGTCTCTAACCCCGTCGTAAGTCGGGGAGTATGTATATGTATATAAATATAAATATATAAATATATATATATATATATATATATATATATATATATATATATATATATATATATATATTATATATATATATATATATATATATATATATATATATATATATATATATATATATATATATATATATATATATATATATATATATATATATATATATATATATATATATATATATATATATATATATATATATATATATATATATGCTGATAACCACAAGGAAAGAAGAAAACACGAAGTTCCCAAGCGCTTTTGTGTAATTCACATCTTCAGGGGTGAGTACAGACTAAAGAGAAATACAAACCAAGGTGTATGTATACAGAGGAGGGTGAGACCAGGTCCACAATGGTCAGGTATTAGGTAATGACCCTACTAATCTTTAAATAGCACACAACGGTTGGTGGTCAGGTCAGATGGTCAGGTGACCTGATCATTGTGGACCTGGTCTCACCCTCCTCTGTATATATACACCTTGGTTTGTATTTCTCTTTAGTCTGTACTCACCCCTGAAGATGTGAATTACACAAAGCGCTTGGGAACTTCGTGTTTTCTTCTTTCCTTGTGGTTATCAGCATATACATATATATATATATATATATATATATATATATATATATATATATATATATATATATATATATATATATATATATATATATATATATATATATATATATATATATATATATATATATATATATATATATATATATATATATATATATATATATATCTTGATAAAATCACACGGGAAAAGGGAAACAACGGAGCACCTTAGCTTTCGTCTTTATTCAAGACATCTTCAGAGGCAACTGGATTACATGGACAGAGAGAGGCTTAAATATACAGGGTGACCTTATAAAACATGAGGTCAGGTCATAATGATGTCATCCACTAATCCCCACACCAACACACACGTAGAGGAGCTTAAGAGAAGGGGGGTGACGTGACTAGTCAGGTCAGGTCAAAAATAAGGGACCCACTAAATAACTATCATACATCTAGATCAAAGGTTTTCAAAGCATTTTTAACCTTGGGCCACTGACAAATAAATTTATGTGACATATTATCAGTTTTGAACTGACCATCACTAAGGTTTATTGAATTTAATTCCTTAATCAAACTAGCTTCAACCAGAAGTCTTTCTGTGACACAAGATGATTTAAATACAGTACTTCTAAGTTTTTTTTCCCAAGCAGTGGGATGATTATTATTCCTAACATGAACGAACAGGGCACTGCTTTCAGATGCTGTTCTGATATTGTACTTATGTTGTTTGATTCTGAGCTGCAGTGTTTTTCCTGTCTGTCCTACATATAATATTGAACCAATAAATGAACCTGGAGAATGCAGCAATACCAGGACCTCCCCGCCACCCCAAACCTGTTTACATACGCAATGTCTTAGCTATAGTAAATAGTAGCTCGTTAGGGCTACAGCATATCTGTACAGGATTCAGTGAGCAGTGTTGTTCTTTTAATCTTTACAAGCATTTTTTAATTTACCTATTTCTTAACCCATGAAGTGTGGTGTGTCTCAATAAGAGACACTTACCATGCTGCTCAAAGACGAGGGTCGATATTGGTGACTCTTTTATTTTCAAATGGCCTGCCTGCATATGTAACACTCGGAGGCTGGAATTTTGTTACATCACAGCCTAACCAGTGGTTCTCAACCAGGGGGGAATTCCCCCCAGGGGGGGAATTCAGGTTTTCAGGGGGGGGGGGAAACTGATTCGGGAGCAAGAGATATGTTCGATGAGAAATCAATCACAGAATTTTGGCCCTTGATGTGCGATTCCTACCCAAAAGTGGCAGAAAGAGCTATCCGTGCATTGCTTCCGTTTGTGTTGACATATCTTTGTGAGTCAGGCTTTTCAACTCTGTTGCAAATTAAAACGAAGCAACGTAGTAGATTAGAGGTAGAAAATGACCTGCATTGTGCCCTTTCTAGCACTCCTCCGCGTATCCCAGAATTGGCGAAGAAAAAACAATCACAGGTTTCTCATTGACTGTAATCTTCATCTGAATAAAATTAATTACAAATTTACAATATCCTGGTATTCTATTGAACTTTTTGTTTATTGCATTATGCTTCAGTTTGGTCTGTTAAGTAACTCATTATAAATATAAAAAAAACTGTTTTACTTTTATTCAAGTTTTATAAATCCATCAACATTTTCAATTGGCATTTAATTTGTAAAACTCCACTATAAAAATAATCCATGTAAAATTGTAAATGTATATGTACTAATATGGAAAAAATAAAGGATTTTCAGTATTATATTCATATTATTTGGAATGCACTTTTTGAGGCAGACAATCTTGGAAAGGAGGGGGGAATGACATTCTGACATATGGTGAAAGGAGTGCATGGGGCAAACAAGGTTGAGAACCACTGACCTAAACCATCCAATAAATGAGAAAATAGGACAAAAGATGCCGGGCTGCATAATTCAAATCACGCATTCATGGGTGGAAATGAGGGATATGTCTATTTTAGCCATTTCGTGACTTGAATTGTGTGCTGCGAATAACTGTTGTTAAGTTATAATACAATTATGAGCATTTAGTGTGTGCCATTTCAAGAATTTATTGAGCATTTCCTGTACCTTGAAAAAAAATTAATCAAAGATATCCATGGTGACTATTAAATTACCGTTGTTACTTATAAAATTACCTGTATTTTGACTTAAGTGCATTGAGAAAAAGCTGTACTAAACTTCTTTACTTGTATTGTCAGCCAGCAGTGCTTTAACCCATCCCTGCCGGACAAACCTAAATTACATAACTAATATTCAAGGTCATTCTCGAAATCTACCGGGTATTTAGCACATTCTCAATTGTATTAATATTTTCATGGATTTAACTGCTTCAAGGTTTCTGCATCAATAACCGTAGCAAACAATTACAGTACCTTCCCCTCAGTGGACGGCTCTTGAATGTATATGTTACTCATTTGAAATTGATCCTCGTGGTGGTTTCCAAGATATTATTTCCCTCTTCTCTTCTACAAGCACTATTTATATGCCTTTCGGGTTATATTACAGGTTTCCCGGTGAACCATCTGACTTCATACTCCAGAGTTGTTGTGTTTACATCAAAGAGCATTATAATTAATGTTAAATATATACCACGGTCAAAAGAGATGCTGCAAATCTATTTATTTTTTCAGGAATTACGAACCAAACAAATCGAAATTGACATAACCAAAATTACCCTCGTATTTTCAGGGTTTGATAATTTTTTTTTGTAAGTTATTAGTGGTAGTTTAACCGTAGTAATTATCTAACATTAGCGAACTTTAGTTACAAACAGAGAAGAGTTCCTTGTTAGTCATGGCGTTCAGCACTATTTTTTTGGCACTATTTCACCATTACTTACTTCAGGGCAGATCCAGGAATATCAAAAGGTGGGGTCCAAGATGTTGTGTATGGGGGAACACGGTGATCGCAGCGAGCTCACCCAGCTGGGGGTTTGGGGTGGCGTTGTAAGCCCCCCTAGATTTTTTTTTAATCTGACCAATATCATACTTTTTACTTTTATCCTCTTCACCACTGATCGGCTCTTTAGCAGCTTGGGCATTTTGAAGCCATGCGCACTTGATATTAGGAGATATTCTGAAGTCAATAGTAAATACTTTTTACTATACAAAAATGCCTGAATACAATACAGCATAAAAGAAAAAGTAAGGGAATTTTCTGGTGAAAAGGGGGGGTCCGGGCCCCTAGGACCCCCTGGATCCGCCCTTGTACTTATCCTCTTTGCCACTGGTCGGTTCTCTAGTCGGTCGACATTTCTCTGTTACACAGTGTTGGCAAGTACGGACATGTATAGCTTCTTGAAAGTACAGTACGTACCTGAACATGTACCAGTGTTGGACAAGAATAATCTTAAATGAGCTCACAAAACTCGGTGCGGTAAGAAATTCTCTGGCAGATTATTCGAAGTTCACAACTCTTATTCCAAATAAATTAACACTGCAGTTATATCTTCGTTAACCGTAGGCTGTGACCTCTAGTTGGCGGTCATCCGAATATTTACAGCTACCGATAAAAAATCTAGAAGTGTAGACATTCTTATTTTTTTTATGATTTCCTTATAATTCTCTGATAAGCTCTTCCCATTTATGCTGGAATTTATCTGTGACATTCTATTGATGTTTAAGAACAAATAGGGTTATAGAGGTTAGCGATTTTAGACAATAAAATTGTCAACTCTGCAGGGCCGGATTCAGGAGTGGGCAAAGTGGGCAGCTGCCCAGGGACCTCCACAATCTGGGGGCCTCCACATATCAGGGCTGGTCGACTTAAAACCACATGAATGACTCCAGTCATGTCTCACTTTTGTGTGTTTGTGTGTGTGTGTTGGGAATTTGTACACTATCAATAACTATACAGTTAATTAAACATTTCTCAATGTTCTACTTTCCTCGATATAACTGCATATGGCTTCAAAATTAACCAAAGAAGTGTTCAAATTTCAAAATTTTCCCGGGGGGCTTACAGCGCCCCCCCTAACTCCCAGATGTTTAGGCTCGCTTCACGCGCCACCCCACCCTCTTGGGTAGTTATAATGAGGGGGGCCTCCACAAAGACGCTGCCCCTGGGCTTCCACAGGTCTAAATCCGGCACTGCAACTCTGTTGTGAGGCGAAGCGCCGGGATGAACAAAAGGTCCCCAGTGAATAGAAAGTGGCTTATGTGAGTCCTATCTTCAAGAAAGGCGATCGTCACTCCACGAACAACTATAGACCGGTGAGCCTGACCAGCATAATATATAAAGTACTTGAGAGTATTACCAGAGATGCCGCGATGGAATATCTACTACGAAACAACCTTGTAAAGGATTGCCAACACGGTTTTATGCCAGGGCGCTCCTGCTTAACACAATTGCTCAAGGTATTGGATATTTGGACCCATCTTCTGGAACGGGGTGGTAATATCGACAATATTTACCTAGATTTTGCCAAGGCTTTCGACAGTGTACCACACGAAAGGCTGAAAATCAAACTGGAAGGGTACGGATTTCTGGGAGTGTCCTAGTGTGGATAGAAGACTTTCTACATGACCTCAAGCAGCGTGTGGTGATTAATGGCACGAAATCATCATCTGTACCTGTCACAAGCGGGGTACCACAGGGCAGTTTATTGGGCCCGCTGTTGTTTGTTTGTTTCATAAATGACATGCCTGGCGTTGTACACTCCATACAAATGTTTGCCGATGACGCCAAGTTATTTCGGGAAATCAACAACCAAGCGGACTGTGAAGAGCTGCAGAAGGACCTCTGTGGGTTCCAAGATTGTTCGAAGAAATGACTGCTGAGATTCAATGTCACGAAGTGTAAGAGGATGCACCTGGGGCGTATCAATGGTAAGGAGGCGTATCATATGTCCCAACGGGATGAAGAAACTGCACTATTTGAGACTGAATGTGAGAAGGACCTAGGTGTGTATGTTGACAATGAGCTGAAGTTCTCGGGCCATTGTGAGAAGAAGGTAAATCGGGCAAATAAATTATTAGTTTTTATAAGAAGGTCGTTCAGATATCTAGGCGGTCCGTCCCTCGTAACGATCTTCAGGAGTGAAGTACTTCCCATCTGGAGTACTGTCACTCCGTTTGGTCCCCGAGATATGCTAAGGACTGTCAGTTGGTTGAAAATGTTCAAAGGAGGGCCACCAGACTGGTGCCTGCCCTTCGGCACCTCAGCTACCCTGAGAGATTGGAGCGCCTGATCTTGCCTAGCTTATACTACAGACGGGCAAGGGGTGACCTAATTGAGTTGTATAAGCATCTCAAGGGGCACTACTCAGTCGAGTGTCCTTACTTGGAGCTGGCGGATTCTCGCCCCACAAGGGGTCACAGCTCAAGATTGAAGGAGTCGCAAGTCCAGAAAACTGTGAGGGCAAACTTTTTCGGAGTGAGAGTTGTGAACTCTTGGAACACTCTATCAGAAAGTGTTATGACGGCACCGAGTGTGAGCTCTTTCAAGACAAGACTTGACCAACACTGGAGCGGGTTCAGGTACATCCAGGAGCCGGTGCATGCCCAGTACTTGCCAACAGTGCGTAACAGAGACGTGACCGATCGCCCAAGCGGCTAACGAGCCGATCAGTGGTGAAGAGGATAAAAGTTAAAAATAAACTGTCAAAGCTAAAGGTCCATAAGAGTTCCGGTCCTGACATGGTGCCTCCCAGAGTGCTAAGAGAGTTGTGCAACGAGCTTGCCGAGCCCCTGATGATCCTGTTCTGTAAATGCCTGGATGAACAAAGGGTCCCCAGTGATTGGAAAATGGCTTATGTGAGTCCTATCTTCAAGAAGGGCGAGTGTCACTCCACGAACAACTATAGACCGGCGAGCCTGACCAGCATAGTATGTAAAGTACTTGAGAGTATTATCAGAGATGCCGCGATGGAATATCTACTACGAAACAACCTTGTAAAGGATTGCCAACACGGTTTTATGCCAGGGCGCTCCTGCTTAACACAATTGCTCAAGGTATTGGATATTTGGACCCATATTCTGGAACGGGGTGGTAATATCGACAATATTTACCTAGATTTTGCCATGGCTTTCGACAGTGTACCCCATGAAAGGCTGAAAATCAAACTGGAAGGGTATGGATTTCGGGGAAATGTCCTAGCGTAGATAGAAGACTTTCTACATGACCGCAAGCAGTGTGTGGTGATTAATGGCACGAAATCATCATCTGTACCTGTCACAAGCGGGGCACCACAGGGCAGTGTATTGAGTCCGCTGTCGTTTGTTTGTTTCATAAATGACATGCCTGGCGTTGTATACTCCTCCATACAAATGTTTGCCGATGACGCCAAGTTATTTCGGGAAATCAAGAACCAAGCGGACTGTTAAGAGCTGTCGAAGAATCTCTGTGAGCTCCAAGAATGGTCGAATAAATGGCTGCTGAGATTCAATGTCACGAAGTGTAAGAGGATGCACCTGGGGCGTACCAACGGTAAGGGGATGTATCATATGTCTCAACGGGATGAAGAAACTGCACTATTTGAGACAGAATGTAAGAAGGACCTAGATGTGTATGTTGACAATGAGCTGAAGTTCTCGGGCCATTGTAAGAAGAAGGTAAATCGGGCAAATAAATTATTAGTTTTTATAAGAAGGTCGTTCAGATATCTAGGCGGTCCGTCCCTCGTAACGATCTTCAAGAGTGAAGTGCTTCCCATCTGGAGTACTGTCACCCCGTCTGGTCTCCGAGATATGCTAGGGACTGTCAGTTGGTTGAAAATGTTCAACGGAGGGCCACCAGACTGGTGCCTGCACTTCGGCACCTCAACTACCTTGTGAGATTGGAGCGCCTGAACTTGCCTAGCTTATACTACAGACGGGCAAGGGGCAACCTAATTGAAGTATATATACATCTCAAGGGGCACTACTCAGTCGAGTGTCCTCACCTGGAGCTGGCGGACGCTCGCCCCACAAGGGGTCACAGCTCAAGATTGAAGAAGCAGCAGGTCCAGAAAACTGTGAGGGCAAACTTTTTCGGGGTGAGAGTTGTGAGTGTTGTGACGGCACCGAGTGTGAGCTCTTTCAAGACCAGACTTGACCAATGCTGGAGCAGGTTTAGGTACATCCAGGAGCCGGTGCATGCCCAGTACTTGCCAACAGAGCGTAACAGAGACGTGACCGATCGCCCACATATACGTACAAATACAACATACAAATATGACAAGATAATACAAATAAGACAATTCAGTAGGCTTCAAAGTTAATTAAACCTGAAAATTATTGTGATTAAGGCTATTTGCCTGAAAATACAGACAAAAATGAAATACAGTATAAGGATATGTATGAACATAATATTAGGCTTCTAGGATGGGTGAAACTTTCTTTTTTTCTCGATTTTCTGGCAATCTTTTTACTGGCAGTAGTCTGTCACCATGTTCACATTCCACCTTCCTTGACACCTCTTTTCCATTTCTTTAATGTCCTGGTGAAATCTTTCACCTTGCTCTTCACTTAAACTACCTAAATTTTCAGGAAAATACTCAAGATGGGTATATAAGAAATGCAATTTTACACTCATATTGCAACCCATGTTTTTAAAGTTAGTCAACATTCCTTCAACAATGTTTTGATAGACTAGAGCTTTTCTATTGCCTAAAAAACTATACACAACATTCGTGAAACTATTCCATGCTTCTTTCTCACACTGGTTCATCAAATTGGTGGTCCAACATTAACTTTCGGTCTTGAGGGCCCACGAAAATGCCAGCTTTGATTTTTTCATATTTGACTGGTGGAAATTCCCTGCATATATACCTGAAACAATCACTTTCCTTATCTAGGGCTCTTACAAATTGTTTCATTAACCCTAATTTAATATGCAGAGGAGGC
The DNA here is from genome assembly GCF_018991925.1 of Homarus americanus. NCBI lineage: Eukaryota > Metazoa > Arthropoda > Malacostraca > Decapoda > Nephropidae > Homarus > Homarus americanus. The sequence continues at coordinate 157,020 of NW_024730579.1, forward strand.
AACAGCACTTTCTTAGGGTCAATCAATGGTTCATGTAGAATATTTTTTGAACCAGGCACAAGAGCCTGTGTAGGTGGCCAGTGTTTTTGTCCCAATGCTCACGTCTTGCTCTGCTGGCCCACTCGCACAAAAAACATGGCATTTTCGTGTATCCACTCTGTTGACCAAGCAGCAAAGCATTTCCTTTGAAATCTCCACAAACCAACCAACCAACCATGATCTTTATCATGAACTTTCTCTAAAAGTATCTGCAAATTTTCGTAAGTTTCCTTAAGATGAACAAAGTGAGCCACAGGAATTGATGAAAATACATTTCCATTATGAAGTAAAACACCTTTGCGACTTGTTTTTTAAAAATCAATGAACAATCTCCATTCATTAGCTGTATAGGTAATGCCAAAATAGTTAATTAAGGCAGACACATTATTACAATAAACCAAGGAGCTTTCCTCCGAAAAAATTGATCTAGTTCTTGTTCACGTTGCCTATACCATGAAAATATGTCCCTTTGCTCAATAACTTCTTTGATTTCAACCTAGATCCTAAAAGTTCAGCAGACTCCTTTGGTAAATTCAAATCCCTAACCAGATCGATAAGTTCACTCTGGGTAAACACTTCCGGTACATCACTAATATCTTCAGGTTGATAAACATCACTTCCGTTACCTGACGATGAATCACGGTCAGATTCTGATGACACGGACTGCAACACATCTGGCGGAATAGGGAAAGGAACCTCAGGGCCATGTTGCACTGGTCTCATGGCAGATGGAATCTAGGGATAAATGATTCCTTATTTACTTTTTTTTCATTATATCCCTCTATCTTCACGGAGCAAAAATAACAGTCATCACCATGATTTTTAGGTTCCCGCCATACCATAGGGACTCCAAATTGCATAATTTTTTTCTTACCATATTTCCACAGTCTTAAACCTTCAACACAAGTGCGACATACTTTATGTGGCGCCCATGGTTTATCTAAATCACCTATTTTCACTCCAAAGTAGGCAAAATATGCGTTTTTTACGGATGCGATTATTTCTTGTCGTTGCTTATACGCAACAAAGAACCCACATATGAGCAGAATACGTTTGAATTGTTCAAAGGTCCACGAGAAGACATATTTTCAACAGAAATAGTACCTTAATAGAGCAAAACAAGGAGATTTAACATTACATCCACGAGGAAAGGAAACAACTTTGTTAGGTAATGCAATAAAAGATTTTTCTCATGACTTGTAATAGGAGCCCTATACACAATACCAATTAGTATATTTTTTCTTTTCATAATGATTTCGCACCATACCGCTTTATCATACAAATGAGCATTCAAGAAATTTACATTGTCTACAAGAGAAATAAGACAATTCCTCTTATTATGTGTTAAAGGAATATCCTTCCTTCCTTAGGCTTTAGTAAGCCCCTTTATAATATTTATACTGAATATACTTGTCACACTTGCCAGATACTTCTGGTGTTATTGTACAGGGGTACCTAGTGACAGCACTAGGATCCCGCTTCCTCTATCAAGGATTAAACAATTGAAATTGAAATTGAATTGAGAATTCCTCACTAATATAACCACACCTCTACCAGGTTCATTCTGCACACCATCGAATTTACTATTTAACTTTCACCCCCAAAAATGGCGGACTTTTATGTTTGCCAGTAAATTAAATTTTGAAACCTAAATTAATTAATTGTATTATCAGAGTTTACTAGCCTATTATATCACTTATGCACTGGACTGGTATTTATTTATTTCCCTTTTTATCTATATTTTATAGTATTTTTGGCTTCACTGCATTTTCGCTTCCAACAACTCAATTAATTAATTTAATTATTATACATCCAAACGCATGGAAGTCGAATACAGTATAATGCTACTATCAGTCGCCACTCACCAGTTCTGCTCACCACGGAATCTCAGAGCGTTCTGCCGGGAGTGCCGTAGGATATGTTGGGCAAACACTTCATATCTACCTGGACTTCACTTTTAACTGCTACACCGGACAAAAAAAAAAACCTAGGACAACTCCCCTTCTCGTTAAAGTGCAAAGTAGGACAAAAGTCCCGATTTTTTATATAAATGTTTCTCAAGGGAATATATCATTCATACTGTTAATGCTTTATTTTTACATCTTTATGAGCAGGTTACTAATATAATTTTTTTTACATAATAGTGCAGAATAAACAATACTGAATACACAAGATAAATATTGCACAATGCTACAACATATAATAATACTTATTAGTTATTACATTGGATATACTGTATAAGAATATGGTGACAGTTTTAAAAGCATCATTTGTCTCAGGTCATGTAAGGTCAGATTAAGGTCACATTACCAACGCACGTTTGATTTAGCCTTTCCTTAAGTTTACCCTCCCTGGCACTACCTGGGATGGAAATTATGACCTGTGACAATATGTTCTCGTTTCGTTACTGGTCATTGACATCCTGGTCAGTAATTTCGGCACCAACACAACTCATGTCACTTGTCAAATCCGGTAGAAAACTGCGTGGCCTTGGATCCGCCACTATTATGATATACAGTAATTATTTGATATGATCTAAATACAATTATAAAAGGTGAAACACAACACCCAAAAATATCCCCTCCAGTGTGGATGTGGATTAGAGTGTAGGTAAAAAAGGTCACAGGTTATTTAAGTTTTAATTTTTTAGCATGTCGAAAAATCATTACTTTCGGGTAGTTTAGTTTTTAATGACCAAAGAAAGCATTCAAAGCTTAACCAAACTCAGCCCAACCGAGGCTAACTTAACCTTACCTGCACAACCTAACCCAACCTTATCTAAACAACCTAACCTCACCTCACCTAGTTTAAACTAACCTTACCTAAAGAACCTAACCAAAACTAACCTAACCCATCCTAACCTTACCTAAACAACGTAATCCAACCTTGGGTCACTGAACCTGACCACTAAGTGAACTCTAGAATGTTGAGCTTTATTTGTTTGCTGACGATGGCTTGATACAGTATGATTATCCTGTATGGTCACTATGTGTTCCTGTATAAGACTTATAAACTTATAATGCTAAGTGTTGATATGTTTTATCCAGTATAATATCTATAATGCTTTCTTTATTAAAATCTTATGATATAAATGTAATAATTTATATTTCCGAGGGAGTTTTTGTACTTCACTCCTCCTCCCCACAAATCCTCCACCAGGACATAATCTGAGGTGAATCCAGAAATAAGTAAACTATTATATCGGAGCCATAACGCCCTTCACCGCCTCACACGTACTGCCTACTGTCTGGCCCAAGTTCTTGATAAATATAACTAATAGTGAAGTATCTTAACCCTGTGTCGTAAACCTTGACACAAGTCTTGCATATCTGGGAGATTTAACGTTAAAATTGTATGATAATATCCAAGCAATGAAAAACAGTCAACCAACAATATATTACTCTTTACAACTAATTCACAAGTAATTAAAGCCACTTTGTTTTATTATGGCGTTAAGAAGCAAGCAAAAGATATGATGCTATAACATTTGTCAATTAAATTTCCTTGCAACCTGATTTTGTAGGTGACCTGGATGCTCTCAGATACCAGATATTATATTATTCATAAATCTACAGCAAAACTATACTAGTCACATACTGTAACATACGTTGTGATTCTTGCCACTCAAGAAACGGTTTACAGTACAAGTTGTACAATATTTCACATACTGTGTATAAATACTGTGCATATTGTCATGTTTCAAATTACACATAGTGAAGGTTCAACAAATGGCGACGGCAGACTATGGATATGGTGGTGGTGGATGTATTAATGCCGTGTATTAATGTGGTATCAAAGAGACGTACTCTTTGCAGAAGACTGCAAAGGGAAGGGTCAGGAGGAGGTTACTGACAAAAATAGCTATCATGGCGCACGCCGCTTGGGCAACAACTTCATAAATGGAACTGTTGATTTGACTTCCCGCCAGTGGCCAGACGACGCTTGTTGTCACTTGTACCTGAAAGTGGTATAAATACTTTAGTTATACTCACCGAATAATTTGCAAAATAATTTTTTAATGACTAACCGAAAATTTACATAGGTTTCACAATATCAAATTACAAAATATACGATTTGTAATGACACTGAAGTTCAGTGTGTATGTGAAGTTTTCCTCCAAGAGCCTCTCCCTTGCTCTTACCTGCTCTCCTCCCCGCCTAGGCACAGCGCACGGCTCTTGTCAGGGGCGGATCCAAGAATATCAGAGGGGGTCCAAGAAGTCGTGGGTGAGGCAACATGACGAGCAGAACAGCCCACCCAGATGTTTTTTTTGGGGGATGGCGCTGTAAGCCTCCCAGAATTTTTTTGTGAAATATGACCAATTTCATGCCCATTTTGAGGCCATCTGCACTTGATATTAAGAGATATTCTGAAGTCAGTAGTAATGACTTTCTACTATACAAAAATGCCTGAGTACAATACTGCATTAAAGAAAAAGTATTGGAATTTTCTGGTGAAGAAGGGGGCCTTTGGGCAAGGCGGCCGTAACGACCCAGGCGTTGACGGCCACTAAAGCAATCAAAGAAGGAAAAGGCATCAATGACGTCGGCTCATCCCACCTACTGTAAGTCGGATCCACCACATCCCCGGCGCCTATAGAATACAACCTAGCCATACCGATACACAAGTCTAACTGCAACAGTACTTGCATTCAAAAGACAAACTGTGTCAAGGCGGTCAGCGATATCTCACCCAATCATAGACCACCACAAGGAATGCAGCCTATGGCCTCACCTAATTGGACCCAAGGTTTAGATAAAAGGTATATTCACGCGCGAGGTCTAAAAATGTAAGAGATCAACTTATGAAAGAAAACTAGTCTAGCCACGCCCATGAAACGTGAACAAGGCGGCGACCTGTCCTGGTCATATTTAAGGTCGCACATGTAATTCATTGCTTAGCAGGGGCGGATTCTGGGGGGAGGGGGGCTCCTCAGAAAATTTCAATATTTTTTTCTTTAATGCAGTATTGTGCTCAGGCATTTTTTATAGTAAAAAGTAATTACTGTTGACCCCCAAAATATATCCTAATATCAAGTGCACATGGCCACAGAATGGCCGCAAAATGCCCATAATGGGGGTCAGATTAAAAAAAAAAAGAATTAAGTGGAGCTTATAGCGCCTCCCAAAAACCTGGCTGGGTGGGCTCGCTATACTCGTCATTTTCCCCACCACAACTTCTCGGACCCCCCAACCCTCCTTTTGATATTCCTGGATCCTCCTTTTTTTTCATTGGGCCATTGCTCTGACCAGATCAAACTCCCGCCTAATATTTGTATTAATTTGCTTGTGAACTATTGTTTCAAATGTGATAGTGAAATATGTGTGACTAGTGTGCGGGTGTTTATTTATTTTTTTATTATTATTGCAGCAGACAGGAGCTGGGACGAAAGTGGATTCGCCTCTGCAGGAGACAAGATTAATTAAATAGTGATAATAACCGGATATGCAGTATACTCATTTTGAACCAAGTGCCTCTGATAGAAATCTCAAGTAGAGTATGATCTACAGTACTTGGCCTACCGACACCCACAGAGAAAACTTAAACGATACAGTGTCAACACTCAACACTCCAACATCACAGGGTAAGCTTCGGTTACATCAATAATTATTATCATCAGTTTCACGTTTTCATCTTAATCCTGTAGAATACAGAAATAATGGTGGAAATTTGTATTACATAGGCGAATGATGCATTACTCGTGAGATTGATAATGTTGAGCTGAGATTTGTTGTGGTAGAGTGATTATTTGGTATTACGAGGTGTTGTGTGGTATAGGATGATATATGATGGTGCTGGTATACGATAATATTGGTAACATTTGACTGTATACAATATTTTTAATTCCCTTACAGGAGTCTGATAACATAACACCAAAGACGTGTCATGGCGCCAGAGGAAAAAAATAACCTTGTTGGTGTTTTCATTATAAATGTTTAAAATTCTGAAGATAAGTAAATAGACTTATCTCCCTTATTACCAAGAATGGTGGTCAAAGTGAAACGATCTCACATGGACGTAGTTATGATATACTGTATAATATAGCATGTGTGATTACCTGATTAGCTAATGGTGATTTTCTCATTTTTTCTCTCTCTCTCTCTCTCTCTACCTCTAACGGTAAAAAGATAAAAAGATGGCCTCCGCTCCATTCTTAACCACACCTTAGTCCCTCCCACTTTTCTCTCTGTAATAACTGACATAAAACCCATAAATCAATCCATGTTAGTAGTATTATTCTAACATTTATAGTTCTAATTTATCCCGGGAATTTAGTTAGTCGAAGACAAACTCATAACATTGATGTCTTAATGCACAATGCAGAAATGTTTAATCCAACGTACACCGAGTAAGATTAGACAGCCAGCAATGATCAATGTATGATTCACCGGAAAACTAAATGATTTTCCATAAACTTACAGTAAGAATCATAAGACGTAACAGGCCAGAGTGAGAACAACGAGTAACAGGATGTGACATCATCTCCGTCTCAATTATTAACGTTATAATATTTGTCATTCCCTAATAATACAACAATACTTAGTGATTAAAATAAAATAAAATAAATTATTTAACAGCGCTCTGAGACAGTAAATGACACCATCACTGTCACAGTTTGGTGCTCAAACCTATAAGACAACGAAAAAATTAATTAATTTTACTAAACAACGTGACATAATGTAATGATTATTGTAAGCATAAAATTAATTAAAGTGTTACAAGGTGTAACAAGTATAGAACCTCACCACATTTGTCAGGACGATGCTGAAGAAGACGTCGACGACGATGACGGCGGCCCAAGTGAGAGTCTCGGAGGTGACCAGCTTAGCCTTGCCACGGCTCTGTCAACACAATTTTATAGTACAGTATTGCCAACATAATTATGTTCATTACATTAGCTAGAAGTCTGTAAATGAGAGGATCAACGTGGCTGGGTAACAGTGTTTTATGTACTGTACACAGCAGCGTCACACTTAAAAGCTAGTATTATAATTTGTATCCAAATATAAAATAATTATCTATGCTGCTGGCAATTAGAGACGGCGTAACTAAAGAATGTCAAAAATTACTTGTATTCACATTTCGGTAACTGGGAATTTATCCCACAATATACTGCATGTACTGTATAACTCCTTCACATACTGTATTTTTTCAACAGTCAACGTTTTTTCTGTGATGGACCCGGGCTAGTGTACACCCACTAAAAAATTATTCGGCACCCGTGTCATATTGTATCACGCCGTAAGGGTACTGAATAATTTTTTAGTGGGTGTACAGTACAGTCTAAATTAGTAGTAGTAACAGGAGGTAGATTATTGGAAGTAAAATACAATATGACACGGGTGCCGAATAATTTTTAGTGGATGTACGTACTGTACTGTATAAGTGTCATCTCACGATTGTCTCTTTTATGTGATTTTTGTCATCTCGTTGACGTTATCATGTTATTACGGATCTTCAACAACTACGGTGTTTATGAGCTTAACAAGGTTAGTAATTACACTGATCCATTAACAACTAAAAATTATGAAAGGTAGAACTCGACAATGTCATCTCGCTTAGACGATTAGGTTAGGTTTGGTCAAATTACATTAAGTTTTGTTCAGTTACATTTGGGTTACATCGCGTAAAACAGACAATCGTCTAGTACATATAACGGTGTGCTCTCTGAAGGGCAATGTAATTGGTAAGTAACCTTTGGCCATGCTAAGCTTCCTTGGCTTAGTATGAACAAAAGACGTGTAAACGCATAATTTACTTTTTAAGTGAGATAGTTGAGAATCTCCTATCATTAAAGTTTTATGGGATCTTATGAAGATTAGGAACTCCCGCTTATTTCATTTGATGATTAAATACCCAAATGCTAATCTAACCAAACCTAACTCAACCTACTTTAATGTAACCCAACCTTATCTAAGCTATCAGGTGACGTAAGCGGGAATTCCTTCTCTTTATGAGATCCATTTTGTATTGTAAAGGTGGATGGAAAGACGTGAGAGGACAGGGGGCAACGTGGACGAGAAGCGCTAAAAATTATGGTGACTAACTATTTACCTGATGCAGGCTAACATGGCGTTATAGAGAAGTTCCATGTCCAAGACAAAGAAAATTGGCAGACCAAGTCCCGCATATAAGGCCTTGATCACTCTACCAGGGTCACCCCAGAGCAAAGCGAGGACCATCTCAACACATAGTGGCATTATCACCAGGCACTTGCCCAGTGAGGTTATGAAGATGCTGGTCAGGATGATCTTCACTGATAGACTGATCTTGTTGCTCGTCATCACACACCACACTGCCACCAAATTACCTGTAAGTTACATTACCCGTTAATGTTGAATTCTGTTATGCAGCCAACTGACAGTTTCTATATCTCCCCTCCCACAGTTAACTGATAGTTTCTATACCTCCCCTCCCATAGCTGCTATACCTCCCCTCCCACAGTCAACTGATAGCTGCTATACCTCCCCTCCCACAGTCAACTGATAGCTGCTATACCTCCCCTCCCACAGTCAACTGATAGCTGCTATACCTCCCCTCCCACAGTCAACTGATAGCTGCTATACCTCCCCTCCCACAGTCAACTGATAGCTGTCAACTGATAGCCCTCCCACAGTCAACTGATAGCTATACCTCCCTCCCACAGTCAACTGATAGCTGCTATACTCCTCCCACAGTCAACTGATAGCTGCTATACCTCCTCCCACAGTCAACTGATAGCTGCTATACTCCCTCCCACAGTCAACTGATAGCTGCTATACCTCCTCCCACAGTCAACTGATAGCTGCTATACCTCCCTCCCACAGTCAACTGATACTATACCTCCTCCCACAGTCAACTGATAGCTGCTATACCTCCTCCACAGTCAACTGATAGCTGCTATACCTCCCCCACAGTGATATGCTATCCCTCCCACAGTCAACTGATAGTTTCTATACCTCCCCTCCCACAGTTAACTGATAGTTTCTATACCTCCCCTCCCACAGTCAACTGATAGTTTCTATACCTCCCCTCCCACAGTTAACTGATAGTTTCTATACCTCCCCTCCCACAGTCAACTGATAGTTTCTATACCTCCCCTCCCACAGTCAACTGATAGTTTCTATACCTCCCCTCCCACAGTTAACTGATAGTTTCTATACCTCCCCTCCCACAGTCAACTGATAGTTTCTATACCTCCCCTCCCACAGTCAACTGATAGTTTCTATACCTCCCCTCCCACAGTTAACTGATAGTTTCTATACCTCCCCTCCCACAGTCAACTGCCTCCCCTCCCACAGTCAACTGATAGTTTCTATCCCACAGTCTCCCCTCCCACAGTCAACTGATAGTGATAGTTTCTATACCTCCCCTCCCACAGTCAACTGATAGTTTCTATACCTCCCCTCCCACAGTTAACTGATAGTTTCTATACCTCCCCTCCCACAGTCAACTGATAGTTTCTATACCTCCCCTCCCACAGTCAACTGATAGTTTCTATACCTCCCCTCCCACAGTTAACTGATAGTTTCTATACCTCCCCTCCCACAGTTAACTGATAGTTTCTATACCTACCCCCCCAACAGTCAACTGATAGCTTCCCATATTGCTGTTGACTGACTCAGCATGCATACTCACACATGGTGCCAAGGGTGAAGATCATGCAGCAGTGGACGACGGCGTATATCAGTCGTCGGTGTAGGTTGAAGATGCCCCCACCTGTCTGTGCTGAACTATCCACAGCTTCCCTCTTCACTGCAGCGCATTACTGTGTTGCAGGTCTCACACTGCACCAAGATTCACTTTTTTTATTCTTTGCGAATAACACTGGTGTTATCAGTCACAAACAAGGAGAAATAGAAACACTTCGCTTTCTTCTGCTTCACTCGGTCTCGGAAATTGACCGCAACGTAGATCCAACTGAGATACACCTGTACTTTTCAAAATTCTGTGCTAGAAACACGCACACAACTCTTCACGTCTTTGAGACTAACAAGACACTGGCATATTATACTTGGGGCGGGCGCTGTGATAAAGCGACCGGAAAGGCTCGTCCCACTTGGACAGTAGTGCGCTGTCTGTGAGGCGCAGTGACAAAGTCGAGAGAGGAAGGCAAGGATCAACCAAAAATGGCTGCTCAAATGATACGTCAGCTTATTATTTTTTTTAACAATTATTATTAAAATCAAAGTAAGACAGTTGATGAAAAGTTAGATAGAAAATATTCATCCACTTGTTAATATGAACTGTAATTTCAGTGTCAAATATAATGAAGCAGTGAAGTTTACTCGCAAATAAGCTGTTAAATTTAAATAAGGAGGACATGTATTATGGGGTCACTGAAGAAGAAGATACTTTGAAATAGTAACTTGGGTAATTAATTATTTTATGATAAAACGCTTTTAATAAATGGCTTTATCAAATTTTTCCAAAGCACTAATTATTCTCTTGTAGCATTCCTACTCTAAAACCCGGTTCACACTAGTCCGTTTTGACGGCCGTCTCTGACGTAGTACAACCATCGATGAAGTCATGAAAACGGTGGACCGTTCAGGCCAAGGAGATTTAATAATATTCTGAAACTACCGCCCGGCCGGCATCACCATTTTTTGTCAACTCAAAAATCCCAGACACTCTGTGCTGCTGCTCCCAAATTTTGCTCCATTATGCCATCCTGCTCGACATATGAGTTTACCCAGAGGGACAGGAGAGATTCTATAACATTCTAACGGTAAGTGACGAAGTTATAATTCAGTTATATCAAGCAGAAGTGCCAGCTTAGTATAGGCACTACCTTCATGTCATTTCCAGTTTCCCCAAAGTCTGACTGGTGCCTGCGCTACGGCTCCTCAGTTACCCAAAGAGATTAGAAAGTCTACAATTGCCTAGCTTATATATAGGTGGGCAACGGGTGACTTATTGAAGCTTATTTAAATCTCAGAGGGCATTACTCAGTCGAGTGTCATACCTGAAACTAGCGGATGCCCGCCCCACTAGGGGGTTTGGGGGGGGGGGCACAGCTCAAGGTTGAAGAAGCCGCAAGATCGGAAAAATGTGAGATCAAACTTTTGCAGAGTGTGATTTGTAAATTCTTAGAACAATCTGTCAGAGAATGTTGTGACGGCACCGAGTGAGCTCTTTCAAGGCCAGACTTGACTAACACTGGCGCAGGTACAGATACATTCTGGAGCCTGTATATGCTCAGTACTTGCCAACAGTGAGTAACAGAGACGTGACCGACCGCCCAAGCGGCTAACGAACCGATCAGTGGCGAAGAGGATAAAAGTAAAAGCATGAAAAAAATAACACCTATCTTCTAAATATCTCTTATGCTTCACTCTACTATAAAAATATTGTTAAATCTTTAACGATTTAACAAAAAAATAGAATCATCAATGTTTAGGGTAACTATTAATAAATTAGATAATTTCAATATATATTCATTTCATATACACTGTATATTCCCAATTGTAAACCTGTACGACAATTATATTGAATTATTATTATTATTACAGCACAGATTGTGAACCCTTTTACGACCAGACTTGACCAACTGTACAGTATACTGGCGCAAGTTCAGATACATTATGGAGCCAACAGTGCGTAACAGAGACGTGACCGACTGCCCAAGCGGCTAACAAGTCGATCAGTGGCGAAGAGTGAATAGTAAACAGGTCACAAACGTCTTTACCCTTTAATAGTCAGGGCAAAATAAAAAGTCCTGAGGCGGATAACGGAATCCTTCCTGGCGACCCGTAAAAGTTACCAAACACTTCCTTTTTTATCAGTTTTCTTATTCAGGATAATGACTAACTAATCTGAACGACTTTACTAGCATCTACAATTAATATCACTTATTAAAAGTCTAATAAATATCATATTATTAAATAGAAAAGGTAGAAGCAATTGATGCATTTGTGTGCTCTCTGGGCTCTCGTCTAAAATTCCAGGCATGAGAGGAGGTAGAGGTGGAGACCGTGGAGTAACGGAGTTCAGTTTGAGTTCATCACTTGTTGACGGCGGTTATGTTGTACAGTAGATGTCCGTCTACGTCCATAACTTATTTTAGTAATATAAACATGGCATCAGAGGGACATGTGTTGTGTTTGGTGATGGCGTGCTTTTTCGGTATGAATGAAAACTAATGGATATGAACACGTATTTATTTTCTTGCAAGAATTGGATTAAATTGCTAATGAGTGAAAAGATTATCGGTTCCACATAATAATCTAAAGGTATACTGCTTATTATTATGTGACATCCTGAAGGCATACAGTCAAGCTTGCACGGTAAGCTTTAGGTGTCTACATTATATAATGAAGCGTCGAGTTAAAGGGGTTGTGTTGGCCATCATACTGTGCTTCCTTCTGCTTCACTTGGTAAGCTTCCACGGCTTATGGGAGGCGGAGGAGGTCAAAGCTCAAGACAGGCACTCTAGTGCAGGTAGATGCTCTGGTTCCCCTCATCACAGCGAGAAGTGTGAGCACTTCAACACATCCTCTGATATACCGATGAGCCAGAATGATCATAATGGTGACGATAAGTGGACACCGGCCATCAATGAAAATCCGCAGGAAATCTACCTGAAAACGATAAAATTTCATCCACCGAAGAACATTAAGTTTTCGGAGAAACTCAAAGATAAAACGGCACCGAATTATAATTTATCGAAAGATTTTCCTTCTGTGATGAGCACCTCACGGGAGGCCTTACTGCTAATGGAAGATTCCCAAAATGAGACTGTGTCGACCAAGGACCCATTTATTATACCAGGTCCTGCGGTAGTGAGCATGCCAGATATGCACGAGAACCTCTCCAATAACAGTAAATCAATGCGAGGCCAGTTCAAAATAACAGCACCACGGCTAAACCTCTCAAGCGACTTATCCTCACCCGAAGAATTCTCCAATAATGTTTTGCCTCCTCGCCCAACTATCAACAAAAAGAAGAAGAGGCAGGTGATGAAAGATTCGCCTTTGGTCTTGCTCAAGCGTGACAAACACTGGCCGGCGTTGCTGGCACCCTCTAACGCCGCCATCTTCAGCAACATCAGTTTTTCCAGATACACCCCAGAGGTCAGTGCACCGTTAAGCTCAGTGGTTATGTTATCAAGCAGATCCCTAGTCTGGATATTTGTTGACAAACATATATCTAACTGGTAAAATTCTATAAGGGCTCTTCCAGCTTGCTACAAAATTAACACGAATATTGCCGTAAAAGAAGTTCAGAATTGTTTAAGTGAAAATACGTTACCGTAGACAGCATTAGATGAAAAAGAAGTTTTATTAAAAATGGTTATATTTGTCACAACAGCAAGAGCTATTGTTGTTGAAGCCCCTAACACAGGCCATCACTGATATAATATTAGCAGGAACGAACCACTAAGTAGTGCCAAATTATTTCAAATTATTAGTTAAGTCCCAGTGTTTCTTTCCACTTAATCGTTTTTATTCATGGTTTGTGCTGCGCGGCTCCGGAGCACACCACTGTCTTCCGAGTTTATCGGTCAACGTATTTCAACTCCTAAAATAATTCTTAACCTATCGGCCTATGGTATCCCCTAAACTAGTGATTATGTTGTTAAGAAAACCCCTATTATATTTCCAATCCTAGCCATGAAAGGGTAAAGGAAATGGAAAAAAAAAATCACGAAAAGTCTTGTTTCGTTTCGTTCTCACAATTTTCAAGTACCTGGTCTTATTTTTCAACCAGGTTACAAGGAACTTGGTACATGTCATTTCCATCAGCCCCACTCAGTATTAGTAATAAACTTGTATTTTGTGCCTGATAATTTTTCAGGGGTCAGACAAGGCACATTTTTTTTCTTGCCATTATAGTCTAAACAAATCATGTGGGAGCAATACTGTATAAAAAAAAAATATTAATAACATCAAGTATGGTGCTTTTCCCAGGAGAACCAGGTTCGATCCCATCTTGTTGCAGGATCGCCAATTCCTGGAGGGTCGTGTAGGTGTGTACGAGGCTCGGGCGCGTCAGGTGGCTGAGGTGTGTGACCAACATGAAGCCCTCGACACGCCCATATCTGTCAAGACGATGGTTTGGGATCAGAAGCATCAGCCTAACATCATCTGGTGCGAGTTGTCGAAGGTCAGTCTTGATTATCTTGGTCATGATCGATATGATGTGTACTGTGTAAGGTAATATATGTAGTTTGGAGTGTTTGTGTGCATGCACAGATTGAAGTATGGTAAGATAATGACGGTTATAAAGTTCATTTGGTTTTATTTACGGAACACGTGAATAATAAACTTAGCCAAGACAACAAAACTATGTTCATATTACAAGGGAGAAGCTCGATGAAACTTAATAACAAGAAGTGGAATTGTGTCAAAGTCCTGGACTTCGCCTGTTATATTTCTCTCCTATAAACTTACTTGTCTATTTTTTATTCGATCCTGTCAAATAATCACCGCAATTACTGGATATATATTTTTACTGGATATATTTTCTGGTTTAAAACGAAAAATAGTTCTTACAATACAGTACTTGATCTACCGGTTTTGGCTGTTGAACTTTTTTTCATCAGCAACTATTTTGCTGGCCCCTGAGCTCTTTCTACTCCCTGTCTCAGGTGGCGTCAACGAGCTGGATGATCAACTTCCTACGTCTGGCCCACTACCGCGAGAACGACACCTCCCTCGCCCACCTTCCCCCCAAGGAGAGAGATGAACTCAGATTTAAGGTACAGTGCGTCGTCAGCTAGGTGTTTTCATGTTCACTATGAGTCTGTTAAGTTCTAGATAGTGTATATCGGAGTATATGTAGTTATGGTTAACCTGGGTCTGTGAAATACAAAAAACAGTTTTTCAAAGGTAAGGTAAACCTCGTGTTTAAGATAGAGACCCTTTGAAGGTACAGTGCGGCTTGCTAAGGAGTTACTACGAGATGTACAGTACTTCCTGCTAAGGAGTTACTACGAGATGTACAGTACTTCCTGCTAAGGAGTTACTACGAGATGTACAGTACTTCCTGCTAAGGAGTTACTACGAGATGGGTCTATAGGATTGAAATTAACTTAACTCAAGTTTAAAATAAGTTTACTAAAGATTGAAGAGCAGTAAACACAGCTTGTATAAGACAGAGGGTCTGTTGAAGATAAGCTCAGTTACGTTCAAAATGTGTCTGCTTTTTGAGAGCAAGTTAAACGACTATATTCAAGATATGTTTACTATTAGAAAATTAATTAATTACACGCAGTTAAGTTCATGATAAGTATCCTTTTAGAACATGGTTAAATGCATTTATGTTCAAAAGAAGCCATCTGCTTCTTTAAGATAAGTTAAGTGCAGTTTAATGTATCTACTTTGTCCATCATTACTTTCCCTCATCGTTCCCTCCCTTTCCTTTGTTTGCATTCCTTTTTATTTTCCTTCCTTGTTATTTCTCTTTATAACCTGCTTTTCCTCCGATTTCCTTGTGTTTGTTTACATTTGCTTTTCTCATCCTGTTTTCCATTCACATTATTTTTTTTGTCTCTCCACAGTTTATATTGTAGCGTAATGTATGTGGCCAGTTGTCTAATTTCTCTTTGTTAGGCTCACGTACATACGTAGGCTACATGTAGGAGATCTCGCACTAAGGATGGAGGTGAGAAAGGAAACTCAAAATGGCGTTTTATACATATACAGTATATATTATATGTACAGAACAGTCTGGTGCTGGGAAGTTGCTGCTTGGTAGAGGAGTTGCTGTGGAGGAGCTTCTTTAGAGGAGATCTTCTCTGCTTAAAGGCGTGGTGTTGTCTGACCTTTCAGTCAGTCAGTCAGAACACCGAGATAAGAGAGCCGTTGCTCTGAGGTGAACAAGGAGATTTAGGGCAAGGTATAGTTAAGAAGTGGAAAGTGCAGAAGAAGAATGGCAGCAGGTGGATTTTCCACCTTGCAGAGGCTTAACCAGTGACAGACATCCCTCAGTCCTTCAGGGGCAAGGGAGGTTAGATAAATTAAGCTAAGCTGGTTGAGGGATCCAAGGGAATGTGCTGTTTTAGGGTTTGTTGGAGGGTCCCTTCAGGTCCTTGTGTTGCTGAAGGGATGTTCCTCATCTTTTGTGATGGGGGGGGGGGAGGTCCCACCAGGTCCTTGTGTGAACTGACAGGATAGTCCCCATCTTTTCGGTTATATGAGTGGTGTTATTCTCTCGCGTATAATGGTTCCGGCTGATTGTGTTGATGTTGATGCTTCTTGGCCACCAGCTGTGTGATATATTGTTGTTTGCCTGTAATAGTTCCTGTCTGACCTTGACTTGACTTGACGTCTGTAGATAAGGTAGAGGGCTATTGCTTGTGATGCTGAGTGGGAGGGCAGGGATTAGGATTGGAAGTACTTTGGTGGCAATTTGGGGGAGAGGGGATTGGTTTAGGATCAAGGAAAAAGAGGGCGGAAATTTGAAGGAAAGTAAGAGGTTGACAGTATCCGGGCTCAACCAGATATGCTGAGGTTATAATAATTATATTTGAACTTACATCTTGCGTGATTAGGTTCTAGCTCTCAAGTCTTTTTCATTTAGTTAAAAATATGTTTATTTTTGCAGTAGCCATTGTTCCAAGGAAGGGGTGACGACCTCTAGCCAGGTTCTTGTGGAGCTGGCTGAGCAACGTGTCTTTTGTTTTAATAAGAGTGGAAGGAAGGGGCAAGAAGACAAGTGTTGGAGAGGCCAAGGATAGTGTCCTGTGGTCACTCATCTTTTTAATGAAACATTTTTCTGTTTTAGAGAATTGAAACGTTTTCTTTACGGCGAGGCATGGGGTATTTATATCATTCTGCAGGATTCTGCAAAGATGAGAGATGCTGCTGATTGGCTAAGATGAAGGCGGCAACTAATCAATCACCTTGCAGTTCGAACGAGGGCTGATTTGTGCAACTCGCCGCTGGTTGGCGAGTATATCACTCCATTCGATTTCCTTAATTTTATGTGTTTCTATTCCCATTTCTCTTTTCTGTTTCTATTCACTCTTCCCTTGTTTTCTTTGAGTCTTTCTAATAATATAAATTTTTTTCGTGTTTTTACTTTAACTCGTTGCAGGATTCACAGTTCGAGGACGTTAACGTCCACTCCATCGTCTACCGCCTTTTCCCCGCACCAAACAATACTCGGGACCGAGCCAGGGTTTTTCGCAGGGCGCTACGGGTTATTATCGTCAGGCACCCCTTCACCAGGTAGGTCAGGCCAAGTCAGGTCAGTAGGAAGGTTTGGTTAGTTCTCGTCTTTATATCAATGGTCAGGGTATAAGACAACTAAGTTTCGTATGATTTACTTAGTGTGTAACCTTCCACTCATAGATACCATTATACTTCTTAGAACACAGAACCCGTACCTACAGTATACTTTAGACTTAATCTCATGCTACTGTACCACCCTTCACATTCCGGTACTTGGAACACTTTTAGAACCATTACGTGTGTGTGTGTTTGTGTGTAATTGTTAGTCTTTTCACTTTTCAGGTTGTTGTCAGCTTACAAGGACAAGATGACGACCCTCACTCCCAAACCCAAAACGTTCAGATACAGGCAACTCCAGTTGAAAATTATCAAAAGGTAAGCAACTGAAGCCTCGAGTTTTATATCACATTCGGGTTTTTAATCATATATTCACCACTGATTGGAACAATGATCCTATCTTGTAATGTTGCTGTTGGGTGATGCTGGGTTGTATGAAGCTATGAGTAAACCCAATAGATAATGCGAATTTTCTTGTGAAAGGGAAATACAGTACCATATCAGAATGCTTCTTAACGGCAGTAAGAGCTGTATTATTGATTAAATGAGTAAAATGAATGAAGGGCTTCTGTGTGTGTGTGTGTGTGTGTGTGTGTGTGTGTGTGTGTGTGTGTAATAAAAAAAATAATAATAATAATAAACGGTTTATTGAAAAAGTTTGCAGCCTGAAGGCTGAAAATATACATTGGACATAAATGACTTATTACATACATTGGTGGTTTAACAAAAGCCTTCATTAGAGAAAGGTGAAGGAACGTACAGTGAACATACAGATTAATGTTTACACACGTAGATCATGTGAGCTGAGGTGTTGAACAGCAGACACGTAGTGTAGTAACTCCCTCACAGATGGCGTTATGAGGGGCATCACGTGGAGTACTAGTTCCCTCACAGGTGGTGTTATGAGGGGCTTGATGTGGTGTAGTAATTCCCTCACAGATGGTGTTACGAGGGGCCTGATGATGTAGTAATTCCCTCACAGATGGTGTGTGTGTGTGTGTGAATTCAAAGGGTGGGATACCTCTAAGCCTTACCGGGCAGTCTGTACTTTACCAGATGAAAACCTGCCGCCAGAAACCTCATCCGGGAACCTTTCCTGTAAACTGTGTGTCTGGCTCCCTGTCCTGCAATTCCGGTCCCTGCCGAGTCGAGCAACATAAGATTATTCTCAAAGTATGAACTGTAAATTTTATAATCTCTCTTGTTCACTCGTTGTATTGTGTCTTTAGAATGTAGCAGTAATATGGAATCCGTAGATGGGAACTTTGTTGTTTAAAACGTATTATGGGCTAAGAGTAACAACTTGAAAATTCTACCTATTTCAAACAGCTGAAAACGGAATTGGGTACTAGTTTACACTCAAAAACCTTAGCTGTAGCACTCTGTTTCTGACATTTCTTGGACAACAGTGTACTGTAATTATATATGAACGTATAAGTTCCAATACACAACAAATGGTGGGGGAGGAAGTAAACACCTACAGCTGACACTTTATAACTTTACAGTGACCGTAACTTGGGGGTCCTGCACTTCAGGCTCTTTCTACTAAGGTATTCAACAAAACTAAACTTTCAAGAGGGTATAAAATTATTTTATTCTCTTTCATTTATTTTTTTTTTAATTTGAACTTCTTGGTAGAGAGTTAACCCTGGGAGCTGTTCCGGAAAAAACGGTCTTAAGCTCGGGATGAGCAGAAATTATATACAATTAGTTAAAGCTTCATAAAGGGAAATGCTTCAGAATCAATCGGCAAATGTCGGACTATCTGCTCTTTGGGGCAAGGAACCATACCACCCCCTGTTCTCAATATGGAAACAACAGCAGCTTAGCTTAGTGAACACTGGCTGCATGTCATATTCCTGTACACCCACACCTGAACCTCCTGTGACAGTTCTTTCCATTCATACATTTCTCCGGCCATCCATTATTCCCCTGTCACTTTTTGGCTCAGATTATCACTTAACGTTCCTTGAGTGGATTTTATTTTTCTAACTCCCATATCAACATTAATTCTAGTATACATAAACGTAATGTGTATGAAAGGAAAGACGTATGTTAAAAAGCAGTAACTCATCACTCTTCTTCATATATAGTTTATATACCAAACACCATTCTAGTAATGTATACACAGAAAGTTCTATCTCATAATTTTTAATGTTGTTGGACTAGTGTATTACTAACCTTGATATGCGGTTGAAGAACTTTGTTGTTGAAGCGCAGTAATAACATTGTATCAACCAAAGTCTAATTAAACCAAGTAAACCCACTTCGAGTAGAAAATTCGTCCTTTGCCCAGCATGACGTCATACGGTCGGCGGCCCGGGGGAGGGACCTCAGTAAGCATGTGGTGTGAAGATCTGTGACAATGCCTGATAAATGAGCCGTATCTGTGTAATTACTAATTCTATTTTTTGCGCCAAATGATCTTAGCTGGTGAAGCTATTGTATTAATTTTTAAGTGAAAACCATGAGAGTTCTCTTAGGCAGCCCAGGTTAAACTTGCGGGGGGTTTTCTTGTCATCCAAAGCAAGATTGCAAGAAATTTTGTCTCTTTGGTATATCGATATGTTTAATAGAATCTACAGTGAACTAAAAGAAAAACGCAAGTCAGAAAACATCAACTCATTAGTCTTCTCTGTAATGCAGTAAATACCAAACACCTGAAAACAGTTCTCGATCTAATTGAACCTAGATTCTTTTATCCCTTTTACTTTATTTCTCTGTACTATCTATGTCTTCAATACAAGCACAACCAAACACCAATTTTCATCCCGTCCCGTCTACTTCCCAGTTATCTTCAACTCAAAATAAAACCCCAATCATTTTCAGTATCTTTTTCTTCCCATCTTAACTAAATACACCAAGAACAGTTCTCACGTACAGTGTAACAAGACGAAAATAAAGCTGTAATAATCCACTAATAACACTTTTGGATGATTGTGTTTGTAATTATTGGTCTAATACTATAGAATGGCATTTTCACGCACTCTTAACATTATATTAGGCTACATTTATTGGCAATACTACACAAAATCAACGTTGTTATACATATATTATTACGTCAGTCTTGTTAATGAAACAAAAACTCTTTCTGATCTACCCATTATCATATGATTACAATACAGTTCTGTTCTTCGTAAGGTGTAGCTAACATTTTTCATTTTAAACACGGATGTATTAATGCACGAGTACAGTACAGTATGTGGAAATTTCTTCTCACGCGGGCCTCTTATAAAAGTTATGACTTGTGAGAAGTTTTCAAGAAATAAATGTATGAACTCACTACTTCCAAGTGAGTGGAAGAAAGCGTATTTTCTTATGAACATAAATATAGTGATAATACGTTAAGTTGGCTGACAGGGATCCAACACTTCAACGTATAGAATAAAGGATCAAATGAAGATCAGGCACCCCGGGACCCTGGTTGTGCTGGGGTATCTAAACTTTAGGTGGGTTAAGCTAGAGTAACGAATCTTCAGGTGGTCATTTTAGGACCCCTAATCTCCATGAGATCCACCTAACTTATGTAAAGAATTCCTCTTACAAAGGAGAAGTAAACATCCTCTCCTCTTCCTTTGGTGTCTTCACTGTCATACTCTGTCTCACTATTCCACCTCCTATCCTTAATAAGTCTGAGGTCATTTACTTACATTGCCTCACCATTCGTGAGCTTATTTTACAGCCATTCTCACCTCCCCCGCCTTATTACACCACAGTATTACAATAATTATATTAAATTAATAAAATAGAAGTAATTATACTAGTAAATACTATAAGGTATGGATTTTACAATGACAAAGACTAGAGAAATAGTATGAACAGTAATATTGATAATAACGAATAAAATAAAAAACAGTTGACAGTGGTAAATATCAGAAGTTGTGGGATTTCCCCTGACATGATTAATAATAATAATAGTAGGGCAGTACTGATAAGAATGGAAATAACAAAGCTAGGGTTTCTCCTGACGCAGGTATCGCCCCAGCAGCAGCAACGATACGTCACTCTTCCCTACGTTCCATGAGTTTATTCAATACGTGATAGACTCCACCGCCCATCTCAAGACGCTTAAACAATGGAAGAAGGTAAGATATTCGCTGTTTTAACTTCTTGGTTCCTTATTTTATTCGAATTTAAAGCAAACTTCCTAAGTGAAATGATACAGTTGCATGTTCATGCCTCTGTTTAGGGAAATTTCTTATACTGAGCTAGAAGAAAACTTTTAAGGGAAAGATAAAGTTTTTGATGTTAATACGAGTATACGAAATTTTAGACAACTTATTTTTTTTTAATAAATTGAGTTCATGATATCAGTGTTTAGAAAAATTTCATATCATATACTTGATGCAAACTTTTTAGCGAAAATATCCAGTTTCCGATGACAGTGTTAGGGAAGTTTCTTGCACTGAGCGAGTGCAAACTTCTTAAGTGAACTGATAAATCTCTTGATGCTATTATTTAGGTGAGTTTCTTATACAGAACTTAAAACAAACTTTTAAATGAAGTGTTAAGGCTCTTAATGGGCTCTTACCATCTCTTCTCTTGATTTTTAATTCCCATGATTGTTTGGTATGTGTTGCATGAACAATTTTTATAGTCTGTGGTGCTCGTACTTTTCTGTATAATGATGATAATATTAACAATTATACGAATGAAAGTGCAAAAGAAGTTCTTCGTGCAAGTATTCTTGGATTTAATAAAAAAAATTAACGTACAATAAACTTTTTAGTGAAAAAATAAAGGTTCTTTACCCCTTGAGTACAGTATAATATTGCACGCATCATTGCATTCAAAGTGATAAGACAGTCATTTAAGGATGAAATAATTTTACTCAAAGGGTTACAACACTCAAGTTCAGATTATCTTTATCTGTACTCAGGGTTCGGCATTCTACAGAAGAGTTATGCTCTTGGGGCGAATTCTCAACCATTAACCAATAATGCAAGTACTGTTTACTCCTAACTTTAGGTTGCTATCTCTTTTGTCGTTGTTCAAGTGAACCATTTCAATACGTTCTATCATCATCATTTATATGGAGAACAATTAACATTGTGAATTTTTGTGGTTATACATGGTGGGGGTTTTCCGTGGCTGTAGGTAGGTGATGAAGTGTTCTTTGTTGGCAGATTGTGTGCTGGACTCCATACTGGGCTCAGTGTGCTGTGTGTGCCCACGACTTTCAGTTGATCATAAAACTCGAGACAATGGCTGACGATGAGCGGTTCTTGATAATCCTGGCCAACCTGCATGAACTGGAGGAGGTAAGAGAGAAGCTGGATCTTAGGGGGCTGGCTGAGAGGAGATAGCTGAAGATGGAGGAGGGAGGAGGGAGCTAAGTGACTGTGGAACTGAGTGGAGAAGAAGCTTGGCCAGGGAAATGCTAGATGAGGGAGCAGTTGAGGGAGGGAGGAACGTGAAGAAGGAACTTGGCGAGGGAGGGTTCGGTGACGGTGAGAATATTAGCACCAAGGGAGCATAGAGAGAGTTGTAATCTCTTGTCTGTTGTGTTTAGGTTTCTGATATCTGTACCAGTTTTTAAAGCACAAAACATTTGTTTATTCATTCCAGTTCAGCGTTTGATTGAAATGAATTTTTGCAAAAGAGAAAAAAAAATATGTGAAATGGAAACGGAAAACGACTGAGTATTCAAAAATACAATTACTTCTCAGGTACACGAAAGGCGGAACATTAAAGCCTCGACCAGCAACACAGACAACTTCTTCCGGCAGCTGAGCACCAGACAGATGCAGCAACTACACCAGCGGTACCTGCTCGACTTCCAGCTGTTTGGTTACACACTGGACAAATACCTTTCTTTGGCTAGAGACGCCACCGTCACCCCGGCCACCTGACAGTGAGAGGGTGAGGCTAGCTTTCATTTGGAGCCCGTTGCCGGACAAATGGAGTGATTTTCTTGGTGACAGGGCTTAGTTAATGCATAAGTACACTCGGAAACCATATTCTCTAGCCCACCTGGGTCGGTGCTGGAGGTTAGTACAGTGTCCTTTCTGGACGGGGGCCCACTCTAACTACTACGAGGCAACACACGCACGAACACACACAGTCATAGTACGGCTGTATAGATGACATTATGTATAAATATTGTATATGGCATTTTATACTCTGCATTATCTTCATTATATATGAACACGAAGAAAAATTACCATAGGTTGTAGTTACGAAAGTATGAATGGAAATAAACACTTCCAAACCACCCAGTGAGTCCACACAACATTTACAGCGCTTGTGTATGTGTGCCAGACCACGATGCTTCCACCACACCCCATCATTCGCGTAACTATATGAAAAATCGTGTTTAATTTAACTACATAGTACAAAAACCTTAAATTACATGTGGAATAGTCACTCCTCATTTGACACACTTATAGTGTAATACTTTGACCATCCCACCTGGGCACATGGAGGCCCACGGTAACTCTCCGGGGCAACATACAAACGAACACACAAGTTATGATATGAACTCTTCCAGGCTTCACTATCATTATCATGTTATGTTCATCGTGCTCTGTATCTTGGTAACTAGTCATAGTATCAATACATGACAGTGTTATTAGTATAATATTGTAACTTTTACCCTACAGTTATTGTTGTAAATCATGGACAGGAAGGATACATAAATTGTAATATCAAGTGTATGGTTCCCTCAAAGCCACCCCAAGTCAGACAACGCGTCACACAAAGTTGCACTGTGTGTGTGTGTGTGTGTTTTCTGTAACTTAAGCTTCATCCTTAGTAGGTAAGATGTTTCATAAGAGGTTTCTCCCATTCGTCATTATAAGCATCGTCCCAGAGCACATTGTTTCCATCAAAACCATGGTTCATCCTTATTTTCCTTCCGTGTAACTATATCCATATGGCTAAGTGCTTGTTTTTCATTTCTTTATTTACCAAAATAATGTGGATCAGTTACTCGTTATTTAACACATACATGCACTTAAAGCATCAAGATTATTTTGTAGGCATGAACTATTGGTTAATTGAAACCCCAAAAATGTGGTTTTACGTCACTTCACGTAAATATGCTTACAAAATCTATGCATTAATATGCATAACTCTTGGGAATCTGTCCAGGCATTAAATATATGTTATATACTACAATAATCACTTAGTGCGTAATTTAAGAGAAAATCAGTCGAAAACCTGCTATACCTTTTTCCACGGTGAGAAGAACCTTACGTGAGTAGATACATATTAACGAGGCTTTTAAATCAACAAAAATATTGTCTCATCTTATTCTGTTGTCTTCACACAAAGTGTCGTGAATAGTTTCCAGGCAGTTTAATTTATCTATTATATCCCAGGGTAGGCGTTAATTGAGCTCGGATTTTATATGGTGAATTTTATTGACTTTAAGGTAGCATACAGTTTACAGAAACCAACATTCTTCGTTCAGGAAAATTTACTGTAATTATTACGCAACACTGTGCAGTGGTTATGCCTAAACTAAACAATGCTGTATATAAATCATATAATACGAAATATATTTTTCTCAGGTGCTTCTTCAACACTGTACATAGCGTATTACTGGCCAGTGACGGGCATAGTGGAGGAAATAAAAGCGATTAGAACGCAGCACCGGCCACATTCTCTTGTATAAATTGAAAAAAAGGCTTTATCTTCCTCCACTTCCAGTAACGCACTGTCAGTCTCATTGGGTCCCGCTTTCACTGTACCATTGATACAATATCTCTAAATTGTCTGGATAAATACACAGTTTCACTTGCAATAAAAAGTGTTTATTATATTTTATTTTGTTATCCTTTTATATAGGAATACAGTAAGGGATATTTTTTTTTTTTTGTATCAAGGATTCTTCAGTAGCCACCAACCTTGGTAATGTCCAATGTTCGTTATTTCTCCAAACTTCCTTGTGCTATCATACCCGCTTTGTAATTTTTAGTGTTTCCTCGACATTATACCAAAGGAGTTGTATCCTAAAGTGTGTTGGTGTATATGACCCCGAGTGATTTTAGAAAACAGTGTTAAAGATGCGGGAGCGCCGGTGGGACACACTTCCCTGCCTCCCCTGGTCCCTGTTCACCTTGCAGCAAAGTAGGTACCTGCTGTAAATCGAAAGTTGCGAATTCGTATTCAGGGACAAGTTGTTGGAGCTTCCAATAACTTGTTTAGACATAAACCATTGACTCTTCAGGCTTCTATGCCCTTGACTCTTCAGGCTTCTACGCCCTCGACTCTTCAGGCTTCTACGCCCTGAACTCATGAGACAAAGGCAAGCATGAACTTAGCATGCTTCCCTGTTGGGCGCTGTAAACGCTTCTGCGCTTCACCTTACACAAGGATGGAGAGGGGTGCCCAATAAAAAAAAAAAGTTAAAACTGCGTCGCTGCTAAAATCACTCGGGGTCATATACACCAACACATTTTAGTATACAACTCCTTTTGTATAATGTCGAGGAATCACTAAACATTACAAAGCGAGTATGATTATATATATATATATATATATATATATATATATATATATATATATATATATATCAGAAATACACCGTACACATAAATTATGACCCAACGGTGTACTGTGTAAGCTACTTTCGAAAATAACTAAGCACAGATGTTTGTCCTATATAGTATTTATACATTGCGGAATTATTCATCTACATACGTTAACCCTCCGACGTGTGTAATTAGAACTTATGTTTTTTTCAAAAGTAATTAGTTCAACAGTAGGGATAATACTGAGTAAAGCTTTTATATCTACTTAGGGCATATAGATGTCGAAAAGGACATGACCGCTAAATGTTTCTCAATTATTAACATTAAGATATATTTCAAAGTTTATTTCTGTGATACTTGGTAAACATGTACGTATGAAATTAATAAAATCTGATTATTATGAATGTATTTCTGAAACTGTATAATAAACGAAAGGAAAGACGTTGATTAAACAGAGGAACAAGTAATTTAGTGCCATTGGTAATTTCAATATGAGGATCATCAGAGTGTAAGCGACGCGCGCCAAGCGGCTGCGGCGGAAGACTGTGCAACACTACAACTAATTGTTAGTCACTTGCCAGTTCTCCAAGAGGAAGGGTGTGTGGTGAATCATTCATCTATTGGAAGGTTTTGTATAATATTGTACTTAGTGTGTGATTTTACCCTTTAAGACTATTTCCACAAAAAATTCAAAACGGAAGAGGAATATATAAAGCGTCAGAATAATCTCCACGGCAAGAAGTAATATACATTCTATTCAGGTGAGTAAATGACCGTCCTTTAACTTATTTTGACGTGATATTAATTTCAAAGTTTGTTCTTATTATAAAAGGAAGGTAGACATGCGGATAAAATTATTTTCTGATAAGGGTGACGAGAAAAGCTAAGATCAATATCGAGGTAATTTTCTTAAATTCTGAATATTCCAAAACGCTTATTTGGCAAAAATAGAATAGACCTACGAGAACAACGAACCGACCAAACCTGATTAACGATTTGGGTTCGTTTTACCCTTGGCAAGATAATGCATAATAACGTAGCCTTCATGAACGACTGCAATACTGATCTTAATTTCTGGTGTCAAGATGGGACACCACATTATCCATATTTTTTGACAGGACATCCCATATATATATATATATATATATATATATATATATATATATATATATATATATATATATATATATATATATATATATATATATATATATATATATATATATATATATATATATATATCTTGATAAAATCACACGGGAAAAGGAAACAAGATTTATCTTATCCACGTTTTCATTGTGGATCTACATGAAAAATATATATATATATATATATATATATATATATATATATATATATATATATATATATATATATATATATATATATATATATATATATATATATATATATATATATATATATATATATATATATATATATATATATATGTTTTTTCGAGGATTAGCCCACCCAGGCACAGGTCACACCCACATCGCGGCCTGGGGTGCGAAAATGTAATAATAATAATAATTCATAATAAATAAAATTTGAAATAAAAAATAGAAAATGAAAATAAAATAATAATAATAATAATAACACTGTAATAATAATAATAATAATAATAATAATAATAAAGAACCATAAATAAATAAAAAGATTAAAATAAGATCAAAAGTGAGAAATAATATATGTATGTTGTGTTGTCACTAGTAAGCTAAATAATTGAGACCCTGCAATTATGTGTAAATGAGGCAGAAAGTCAGATCAGCAGCCTGGGACTTGGTCACAATTTTCGTGATGCCATATGGCAGCAGGGTCTACCATTAGACAATACATTATGCTTCCAATATCTTCCCAGGCGGTAGTACCTCCCTGTTTGGTAGCTGTCTACTACCTACTACTTGTTTTATGTATATACATACAGTGGCGGCTCGTGCATAGGGCTGCAGAGCTGCAGTCCCCTCAGACACTCACTGCCAGGCGTATGATTCCTTTAGAGAGACAGCTGAATAATACACTACCAACAAATATATCATTTTATATGTTATTTAATTATTTTCAATACGTTGCTAAGTGAATTTTCATTAAAATCAGACCAAAATTTAAGTTACTTTCATAGTTGCTGTCAATGCTGTACGATTCATGTCTATTATTAATTGACGCCGCCGCCGCCGCACAATGAGCTGCACTTGAAGCAGCTCAGTCTCGTACAACGTGTTTACATTGCGTGTGGACGGTGTGGTTAAATCGTGCTTTCTTTAATTACCCTTTGACGATGGAAAATCGAGTGAAGTATTTGCAAAACATCAACTTTTCCCAGCTGACATTAAATGAAAAGACTGAAATCAAAGCAAGAGGAAGACCTACACCAGTTTTATCCATTCAACAGAACAGTACAAGCAGGAACAAAGAATATACACGCCAGTTTAACATCATCAGTGTTTATCAGAATTGTGAATGGCTCTGTGGTTGTGACGAGGCAAATACTTTATTCTGCTTTCCATGCTTATTGTTTGGTGGGGACTCGGCATGGACGAAAAGTGGTGTGACTGACTTGAGGCATTTGCCACAGAAAATAGTGAAACATGAGCAGTCAGCCAAACATATGAATAACATGATTAATTTATCGTTGCTGGGTAAAGTGAACATTGCAGCTCAGATTGACACAGCATACAAGCTCTCAGTTGCAAAACACAATGAACAGGTGAAAAAAAACAGAGATGTGTTATCCAAAATCATAAACTGTGTAAAATTTTGTGGAAAATTTGAACTCCCTCTTAGAGGACATGATGAAACAATGAGCTCTAAGAATCCGGGAGTATTTCGTGGATTAGTTGATTTTGCTTGTGAACTGGATTCTAGCTTAGATGCTCATTTAAAGACCGCTACAGTTTTTAAAGGAACATCTAAATCAATACAGAATGAACTTTTAGAATCTATGTTGGAAATTTGCAAAAATAAGATCAAGGAAGAAGTAAAGAATGCAGATTATTTGGCAGTTATGTGTGGTGAGACAACGGATATTTACGATAAAACACAGATGGTAATTGTTCTAAGGGAAGCCTGTTGAGAGATTCTGGGGATTTTTTAACCCTATCAATCAGACAGCAGAAGCCTTATCAAGTGTGTTACATAAAGAGCTCCAGACTTTAATTGGTGATTGTCCACACAAGCTCATTGCCCAAACTTATGATGGTGCAGCTCCTCTAAGTGGAGTCAATAAAGGTGTGCAAACCAGAATAAAA
The DNA here is from genome assembly GCF_018991925.1 of Homarus americanus. Classification (NCBI taxonomy): domain Eukaryota; kingdom Metazoa; phylum Arthropoda; class Malacostraca; order Decapoda; family Nephropidae; genus Homarus; species Homarus americanus. Next base: position 186,000 of record NW_024730579.1, read on the forward strand.
GAAGTGTATATCAATGCCCACTTTATCCACTGTTATGCCCACCAACTGAACTTGATTTTGGGAAAGGCAACATCACAGAATACCAATGTTCGTGTATTTTTCAATAGCTTGTCAGGAATACCAGCATTTTTTTCTAAGTCTCCACAAAGAATGGCTGCATTGGAGAATGTTGCTGGTCATCGAATTCCAAGGCCATCTGCAACACGTTGGAATTTCAAGAGCAGAACAGTCAATGCTGTGCATGAAATGAAAGATGCACTGATTGAATGTTGCAGCACACTGGAAGCATCTAACTCAAGAGAAACTGGATCTGCAGCAGCTGGTATCAAAAGAATTGTGAATGATCCTGAATTCGAATTTTGGTTGGAATTTTTCTCCAAAGTAATGCCTCATGTTGACATCATGTTCTCTCAGCTTCAGTCTAGAAATATTGATGCAGCTAAGGCTAACGCCTCTTTAAAAGTTTTTAATTCCGCAGTTCAGAAGTTAAGAGACGAATGTGATGCGATGGTGTTGCTGTTGCCTCCTGAGCAGAAAAGAAAATTTAAAACAGACAAATTAGTTGCTGCAAAGGAGGTCTGTGACGTAATTTTGCTGCAGTGCAGAGAGAGATTCAGCTTTACTAATCATTTGGAAGCAAGCAAGTTACTTTTAGTGAATAATTTTCCAGTGTATACCAAAAATTTCCCTAGTAATGAACTTGAACAAGCAGTTGCAGCATATCCCATGCTTGAAAAAGACAAATTGAGAACTGAACTTACTGTACTGTACACAAGAGAAGATTTGTGTAAATCAGAAAGTCTCATAGACTTGTTGGAGATGATGAATGACAATAATCTACAGTCAACATTTTCAGACACTGTCAAGTTGCTGAAAATTTTAATAACAACTCCAATGACAACGGCAGAAGCAGAAAGGTGCTTTTCAACTTTGAAGAGAATTAAAACTTTTTTGCGCAGTACCATGGTGAATGACAGACTGTCTGCTTTAGCAGTGATATCCATTGAAAATAAAATGATAACAGAAATAAAGGATTTTAATGAAATAGTAATAAACAATTTTGCTACATCGAAGAGCAGACACGCCGACTTTATTTTCAATTAATACTGGTCCATCACCACCTCGGCCATCCCTTCTACCACCAACACTACTACCATGCCCTGGGAATTCGTGGACACCAACTACAACTCATACCTGAGGTAGGTCAAATTTGTGTATCCTACTGTTGTGTGAGGCTTGCAGTCCCTCCATTTTATTTTTCACGAGCCGCCACTGATATATATATATATATATATATATATATATATATATATATATATATATATATATATATATATATATATATATATATATATATATATATATATATATATATATATACAGAGGAGGGTGAGATCAAGTCCACAATGGTCAGGTATTAGGTAATGACCCTACTAGTCTTCAAAAAGCACCGCAGCATTCGGTAGTCAGGTCAGAGGATAAGCTGACCCAACCTTCTCACCTGGTTACAAATCTTCTTAATTACGAAATTAGCCAGTTTGTACATACCATTACTCAAATTCATGTTGACTGATTCTGTATGTTTAATGAGACTAGATTCTATAATGTTCCTACTGTCAATTGAATTACAAGGTAATATTGAGGAGGCATTATCCCAGTCAATGCAATGCTTATTATCCCTCAAATGTAATTCAATTGACCTGTGTCCGGATGGGCTAATTCCCGTAAAAAGGGCGCCGACTCCGCCATTCCGCTACCAGCTGATTGTACCCTGTTCACTGTACAGTGGTGCCGCGCTTCAAACACTGGGAAGCTGCCGCCTGTTCTAGATGACGGAAGTCATCAGAAAAAAAATCGCTGGCGGAACAGCCAGTGGTGATTCGACAACACTTGTGAGATATCTACCGGGTGATCCAGCCACTGGCGAATGCGGATACCGTAATGGGGTGGCGCCCCATCTTGCTGAAATGTAATGGTGCGCACATAGAGCATATTTTGTTACTTACAAGTGATTGCATAATAAAGTGATTATTTTGCCTATGTATGGAGACTTTTGACTCACCCTGTTTACGTACTGCTTCTGAACATACGACCCTAGCCGCTGGTTACATGGAAGCTGGGTAAGCGGTGAAAGAAAAGAGGGTCGTAACAAGCTGTTACGTAATGAAAACCAGTTCTTTTATATCTAATGTATAGTGAAGAAAGCCTTTTTTGGTACATTTTGGTGCCGATCCAAGCAAAACATTATTAGTACATTTTAAAGCTGCTCTTAAAAAAAGCATCAAATGGCACTAGGTTGCACAAGTTGGAAGTATTTCCAGATTATGGCATGCGTGATACTAAAGATAGACACAAATCAACTAAATGAAATGGATGCATTGTGTTATTGAGAAAAAAACCTCTTACAAATGCGCATCTTGGCTTTGATATTTTTTTCCAGCAACCTGATGGCGCAGAGGAAGCATAAGCATAGTTATGGCAGTGTCTAGACTCAAGTCTAGACTATATAGATCATGTGTGCTGAAGTTCCTCTAGAGTTTAGAGGAACTTCAGCACACATACTGTAATCACAAAATTAGGTGCTATTAGTAATAGTAACTACCAATACCGGTACGTTTATTGTCATCATATTGGAAGGGATTGAAAGAAAAAGATCAAGAAGAGAAAGGGAGAGAGTGTGTGTGTGTGTGTGTGTGTGTGTTTTAAGTAAAAGGACCATTTAATATTTTACCAGGCTAGGAATCAAGGGGTCAGTGTTGTATGTAGCCTATTGTAATTTTATAATTGAATTACGAGGCATATTGGACACTTCAACGACATTTTATTTTTACTGTACTGTACACTGTAACTGTACACTGTAACCCACTTGTATCAATTCACGTCTAATTATATACCAAGACATCTTGTGCGTTGATATCCATACTATGTATTATTTTAATAATCAAACCATAATTTTCAGATAACTTCGTGAAGTCAGAATCTTTCGCCTCCTCTCTCCCCACTACCCTATTGATCATCATCGGAGGTCGATGTGGAAACAGACGAGACTGAAGCATTTTTGCTGATAAACAGCTTAGTTACACAAAGTGGCTCTTAAAATGTAAGTAATAACCTGTATACAGTATAGTGCTTCGATAAAGAAAAGTTTGCAGATTTTATACCCTTTTTTAAGACGAGCTTTTACTTTTACATAATTGTTTTAAGCTGGTACTTTTAGTATATACTTTGATTTAGGCCAATATTAGGTGATGGTCGGCGACCTGTGGTGTAATGGTCAGCGTGCTCGCCTTGCAAGCGGGAGAACCAGGGTGAAACTATGGGCAAGTTTCTTAACGCCATTTGCCTCTGTCTACCCACCAGTAATTGGGGACCTGGGTGTTTATCGATTTGCGGATCGTGTTCCGGGGTAATGGTTAGCCAGTGCAGTTGGCGAGTTTGTCCGGTCTTCTCGGACTATCCCTTGACACTGGATCATGCAACTCGTTAACTTAGGGTGTGGTTGTTGTGTTGGCGACAGTTTCTATACCTTAAACAAATTCACGCCTAGGTGGCCCTTGGACTGGCCATCCTCGTTACACGAGGGGCAATCATTATAGTCCCGTCAATGAATGGAAGGACCCATCACAAATTGCAACATTGGGTAACACTCTTCTCACGTGTCCGGACTCGAACCTTTGATATATTGATGATATGCGCATGACTGCTGTACCACTAACAACCCTGTTGTACAGCAACGCATGATGTTGGGCAGCTGTGGTAACTAATACAACATACCGTAGACAACCAATCATACCTTATTTTTTCTTAAGACTTACAGGTTCTGCAGACATTTATTTAAACGGCTAAGCAAGCCGATCAGTGGCGAAGAGGATAATGTATAAAGTTATAAACCACTAATTGTCTTTTTCATTTATTTAAAATATTAAATTGATAAACTACTCATGCTTTTTTCTAAAAATCGTAAAAAAAAATATGTCAGCTTATACAGTATGTTGTTAGAAGCACTCACTATGTATGATAATATCAATGGATATATTATTTTACTCAAATTATGATTTGAAGTAGTTGGTTGGTTTTTATTGTACAAATAAGACAATTTCATTACATTCTATAATCTGTGATATAAGTTGGGGGAAGGGGGCAAAACACCAAACACCCCCCTAATTTTCAGAGTTGGGGAACATGTTCCATGTCCTCCAGGGATTTACTGTACTCCCCTAGTCGTAAGTAACGAGAACATGTTACGCTTTCATTAACCCTTCTACTTCAGTGATGTTGGGACAAGAAGGTGATGTACGCATTTTATGATGGTACATGAGAGTGACATTACCAGAGAGAAGATATTCGCCGTTGATCAGGATTTTCAATAGTTGATTTGAAATATAATAAGCTGAATGAGTGCTTGTTTATAAATTATTTTTCATGGAATGATTATGTGATGTCAACAATAATTATCAGGTTGATCGGAAAAGGCTAAAATATGAAAAAGGACAGAATAAGGTTTCCTTGCATTTTTTTATTTTCTCTCGCTCTCTCTACCTAAGTCATTGTTGCTGTCAAGTTGCTAATGATGATATTTTCCTCAGGTTTGATCAACGTGTCTGTATCAGCTGGGTATTAATTGAAGAGGGACATACAATCATCACCTGCACGTAGTAATAGGTTCCCTCCTGCCTCAAGATCATTACTGCCCCAGATAAGATTCCTCAGCCTGTCAGCCTGCTCACGCCCCTTAAAATTTTGGGTGTACATAACATGAACTTTTATGCTAATTTTTTCAATCAGTTATTATATATTGGATATCAGATTTTCTTACCGTTGGATCATATATAGTAAACATGGGTGGAAGTCGGAGAGATAGAAATAAACAAGGCTGTTCGGAGGAGGTATTGCGTGTGTATGATTTGAGACAGAACTCTGAGGTAAAAATTAGTGCTCAGAATGGTACAGTTTGTGAGCGTGGTCGTGAGTCTGACAATATTTCCATTGTTAGAAAATGGTCTTACAAACGTCCTCGAGTTAATAGTTCACCTAGTGTACCTACGGCAGGTTCTCTAGCCTTTAAGCGTCCATATACACGATTTCAGTCTGCAGATACGTCACTTTGTCTTCCGAACACACATCTTTGTTTGGAAGATGGTATCAATCCCAGACGTCTGACTGGAGAAGTTACTCGTGAATATTCAACAAACAAGAAACTACAGAAGAATTTAGACAAAACTGGAACCCAGACCATCTTCAAAAGCTCAAATGTTTGTATGTCTTCAACCGGTAATGGTTCAGACTCACGGGATCTCGTTCCAGGCAAACAGAAGTCATCATTGACACAAAGTATGGTACTTAAACCGTGCTTCGTCAAGCTACCACACATTTCATTATATAACCAAAGTAAATATATGCTTCATAATAATTCTCAAGATGACCTTTTTCCTTCTGTCACCAATGTCAGAGGTAAATCATATGTAGATGATCGTGACGGTACCTCTCAAAATTTGACTTCTGTGGACGTCTCAACTTCCAGCCCTGCAGAAAAAAGCATATCACATTCGATTGTTCCATCCCATGCTAAGAGAGCTTATACACCTTCCTTATTAAACTCTTTGCCCGAAGCTCATATTAAAGAAAGGTCACAGTCACAGACACTTGCAAAGAATATGTTAGCATCAGGAACTGTCGTCCAATCTTCTCAGATCCAAGAAGTTTCAGAAAAAATTTTGCCATCTCTCCGGTTGTATCGGCATGGTGGTAAACATGGACCAAAAGCCAAAGCAAGTGGAACACCATCCGTGAGTTCAATCAGGAAACTGTTCTCTTCAAAGGAGGTAGCTACTGCATGTCTCTCGTCTACTTCTGTCAAAACAAAGGCCAGTTCTGTTCTTAGTGAACCAATAGATTGTGGATCTGTAGCATCAGAACAGCATAGACCAAAAACATATAATGATAGACCACCTTTCAGAACTACGGATTATGTGTACTCTAACCAACCTGGTGCCCAACAGGCGTTGCATTGTCAAACAGATAACATAGGCAATTCGACATCTGTACCTTCTTGCAATGCTGTGAAATCTCAAATATTTGGTAACGCTGTGTCTCTGTCTAGAGCAACAAGCAAACATAGTTCGTTTTCCCAATCCACTGGCACAAGAGGAGGCGTATCTTTATCTCGAACTGATGACAAACCTCTGTGTTCTAGACCAACAAGTAAAGGCATGTCGTCGAGATTCAAGAGCAAAAGCCCGTTTTCAAAACTTAATCCCAGCGGTGTGTCAGCCTCACAAACTGATGGCAAAGGTTTGTCCTCAGTATATATTGCTAGTGATGTGACGGAACCTATTGCTAGTGGTGTGCTGTCTTCACGTTTATCTAAGGACAAAGGTAAATCAAAGCTGCTTAGAAAAAGTGAGTCATCCTCTAAGCCTACTACCAACGATATATCATCTGAACTAATTGAGGACATATCATCTATACGAAACAATGGTAAGGACATGACATCTAGTCGTACGGCTTACAGTGAATCTTGTTCCCAAATTACTGGTAGACGAACGTCATCAATCAAAGATGCTTGCAAAGACTTGTCAAGACCTGTCACTAACGGTTGGTCGTCTCCAGGTGCTGAACGAAGTGTATCATTGAGAACTATTAGGAGTTCATCCTCCAAGGGATTGAAATATCATGGATTAAGTTTCCAAGTTAGTGCTAACAGTGTTCTAAATGATTATGTTTCTGTCGAGAAACTTTCGTCATTCGAGGATAATAATCACCCTGAGAGATTTGATGAAAATACATCACTACTAGTAAAGGCCCCAAACGAAGGCATAGACTCGCCTAAGACGCTGGAGATGCTTATGTCATCGTCTTGGATCCCAATGGAGGATTTGTCGCAGACCAGTAACTTGAGTATGGGAGTTTCACCACTTACGGATGCAGCCGAGAACGTTGAATCACCAAGAACACTGGATATTGTTATGTCATCATTCTGGGAACCATATACAGGTACCTCATCACCTGAAGCACCAGTAAACGGAATTTCACAAAGCAGAACATTGCAGGATGTGACACAGGTAAAGGCATCTTCTAACGGTGAATCATCCTTTAGAGCTCGAGTCGGAACACCAGTGAAGGATACATCACCAGCCAAGGCACCAAAGAAGGATGTGTCACCAGCCAAGGCTCCAGCGAAGGATGTGTCACCAGCCAAGGCACCAAAGAAGGATGTGTCACAAGCCAAGGCTCCAGCGAAGGTTGTGTCACCAGCCAAGGCACCAAAGAAGGATGTGTCACCAGCCAAGGCTCCAGTGAAGGATGTGTCACCAGCCAAGGCACCAAAGAAGGATGTGTCACCAGCCAAGGCTCCAGTGAAGGGTGTGTCAAAAACCAAGGCACCAGTGAAGGATGTGTTACCAGCCAAGGCACCAGTGAAGGATGTGTCACCAGCCAAGGCACCAGGAAGGGTGTGTCACCAGCCAAGGCACCAGTGAGGGATGTGCTGTCACCAGCCAAGGCACCAGTGAAGGATGTGTCACCAGCTGGGGCACAGTGAAGGATGTGTCACAAGCCAAGGCACCAGTGAAGGATGTGTCACCAGCCAAGGCACCAGTGAAGGATGTGTTACCACCCAGGCCACACCAGCCAAGGCACCAGTGAAGGATGTGTAAGCCAAGGCAGTGTCAGCACCCAGCCAAGGCACCTGTCAGTGAAGGATGTGTCAGCCAAGGCACCATGTGTCACCAGCCAAGGCACCAGTGTGCACCAGTGAAGGATGTACCAGCCAAGGCACCAGTGAAGGATGTGTCACAAGCCAAGGCACCAGTGAAGGATGCGTCCAGCCAAGGCACCAGTGAAGGATGTGTCACCAGCCAAGGCACCAGTGAAGGATGTGTTACCACCCAAGGCACCAAAGAATGTGCCACCAGCAAGGCACCAGTGAAGGATGTCACAAGCCGGCACCAGTGAAGGATGTCACCAGTCAAGGCACCAGTGAAGGATGTGTCACCAGTCAAGGCACCAGTGAAATGTCACCAACCAAGCACCAGTGAAGGATGTGTCACCAGCCAAGGCAGCAAGAACGAAATTATCACTAGCAAGAGCATCAAGAAATAGACAGTCACCAGCCAAGGCATCAGTGAAGGATGTCACCAGCCAAGGCACCAGTGAAGGATGTGTCACCAGTCAAGGCACCAGTGAAGGATGTCACCAGTCAAGGCACCAGGAGGTCACCAGTGAAGGATGTGAGCCAGGCACCTCAGCCAAGACCATGATGTGTCACCAGCCAAGGCAGCAAGAACGAAATTATCACTAGCAAGAGGATCAAGAAATAGACAGTCACCAGCCAAGGCATCAATGAAGGATGTGTCACCAGCCAAGGCATCAACGAAAGATGTGTCACCAGCCAAGGCACCAACGAAAGATGTGTCACCACCCAAGGCACCAGTGAAGGATGTGTCACCAGCCAAGGCATTAGTGAAGGATGTGTCACCAGCCAAGGTACCAGTGAAGGATGTGTCACCAGCCAAGGCACCAGTGAATGATGTGTCACCAGCCAAGGCACCAGTGAAGGATGTGTCACCAGCCAAGGCACCAACGAAAGATGTGTCACCAGCCAAGGCACCGAGAAAGAAATTGTCACTATCAGGAGCATCAAGAAATAGACAGTTACCAGCCAAGGCACCAGTGAAGGATGTGTCACCAGCCAAGGCACCAGTTAAGGATGTGTCACAAGCTAGGGTAAAAAGAAAGAATTTGTCCTTATCAAGGACATCAAGCAATAAACTGTCATTATCCATGGCACCAGTAAAAGATAGATCATCATCCAAGGCACCAAGGATGGATATATCACCAGCAAGGTCACCTAGGAGAAGTACGTCAACCAGGTCACCAGAAAAGGATGTTTCTTTATCTAGGGCACCAGGAAAGGAAGTATCACCAGCGAGAGCACCAAGAATGGATGTATCACTGACTATATCAATAGGAAAGGACATATCACCAGCCAGTACACTTAGTAAGGATGATTTAGCACCCAGGGCACCAGTAAAGGATGCGTCATTAGCCAGAGAACCAAGAAAATATGTATCATCAACGGTGCCAATGAAGAGTGGCAGGGTACCAAGAAAAAATGAGTCGTCATTCAGGGCACCGCGTAAAGATGTGTCATCAGCCAGGATGCCATTGGAGTCTGTATCACCAGCCAGGACACTATTGAAAGATACGTCATCAACTCGAACGCTTTACAAACGTTCACCCCCTCAGGAAGAGCAATGTGCTTTGGTGACTTCTGTACAGAATCACAAAGACGACATCCTGCCTCCTCAGACTAAAATTAAGAAAGAATTTCACAATTCATTTGCAATTGACAGTGTACCACCAGCATATCTGAATGACGAAAGCGAGAGCGCTGTTAACTGCATCCAAAACAACATTTGGTCTGGTCTGTCAGCGCAGCCCATGGTATTGCTTCATGCCTCTGCACTCAATTTATTATCAGAGCATTATCAGCAGAAGGGTAAGAGCCAGGTCTGTCACACAGGTACTCCAAATACGAATACGTCAAGTCAACGTGTTGCTGTTCAGAGAAGCGGTGAAACATTCGCCGAAGGGATCCGTGATCCTTGTGAGATTGACTCATACCAATTGCCTACCGCCAATCAAGAGGGCCCCAGGGGTAGTTGTGTCACTAGCCAAGGGACCAAGGAAGGATGCCTCTTCAGTGAGGCTAAGGATGTTAACTTGACTACAAATAATTGCGAGGTGACTAAGGCTACTGTCGAGACAATGCTTTCTCAAAGATCACGCAAGAGAAAATTGCAAAAGATGCCATGGAAGATTACAACAATGAACAAGGTTATACGATCGGTACCCCTAGAAAAGGATGCCTCTGGCAGGAAAATATCAACCATGGAAGAAACATGTGTGAACCACAGATTCCTTGGACAGGATTCTTTTGGGGGAAAAGTTTTCTCCGAAGGGCAGCCTGATATAAATGATGACATGCCTGCTATTGTTGCTGACAAAAATGGCGATTTATTTGGGGAACTTCCTTCCTCGATGAACCGGCTGGAGGTGATCGCAACGGGGGAACCGGTTGACGATGTTATAATGGAACATACTTTTGGGACTTTAGAAGTCAAATCTTCAGGACCTAAGAAAATTTCTGTGAATTACTGTGAGACTTCTGGAGTGGGACCTTTAGGATTGCCTACTGGTTCTCTGCGGAAGATGAGTAATTTAGACAAAGTCATCGAGAGTGTCGCTCTGGGAATTTCAGAGTTTCAGAAAGACAGTAAAGGTCAGTTACAAAATGATCAAATTACCTCACTGCAGTACAGAGATAAAATTAGGGTTAAATCAAAGCGCAAAACTGCATTGTCAGCTACTTGTACCAGAAAAGGCGCTAAACCTGATGGCACTGATTTGAAACGAAACCTACGAATGGCTACGAAGGTTGATGCAATAAAATGTAGTAATAAAGACATGTCTGGCCCATCAGTAAGCGTCACACCAGGGATCAATAAGAATCTGTGCGGATCTTCACTGGAATTGTCATGCCCAACATCAGTTCAGGCAGGACAGGAAATGGACAGTCGCCATGCATTGATTGAGAACCAAGTGACCAAAACAGGGAAGAAGACGAAAGAATCATTTGGAAGTGTTGAGTTAGATAATTGTAACGAGTTACTTGAAAATCATACCATAGATTCTGATGGAACCTTGATATCAATAGGGGAACGCACCAAGATTCGCAGAACGAGGCATAATGCAAAACGTATGAAGACGAACCATACTTGCTCAGGTGTACCAACTGTACACCTGGATGATAATGATAAAGAAATTATTACTATTTCATCTACGTCCTCTTCCATGGATTCAGGATTGGATGATTTTGACAACATAAACGAATCTACGTTATTGCAAAGAGTGCAATCAGGAATATTTACGGAGAGTGAACATATTAAGCAGATGCATGAAAACCTTACACCTCTTCAGAGTCATAAGAGCGTCTTGTATTGCAGTCTTAAAAGGAAATTCTCCAACACTGGAATTGTTGATTCATTGATAAAAACACTGAAATTAGAAGATAAAGTAAGAGATACTCTTTTGAGTAAGAAAAATAAAACAAGTGGAGAATGTTCTTTACCAGCTTCATCGACAAAGAGTTCCTTGGTCGGGGAAGTAGATCCTGTAAACAAAGGTGATGACATCCCACACAACACTAATGCAATCTTGACAAATAATTTCTTAACTCACCTTCCTCTTCTGTCAAAAAAATTACAAGAGGCCCAGACATGTGATAGTAATATGTATAATGATAATCCTGGCCCAGGCACTTCTTCCAAAACAGTGCGCACCTCTCTTCCCAAGCCTCGATCCAGAGAAATTAAATTGGGCTATAAAGAATCGAAACTAGGGTCCGGAGAATCCAGACTAGGACCACGGACAGTAGACCTAGATAGGGAAAGTTGGAGCAACAGTAGCAGCAGTTTGGGTCAAAGGACTGTTAAACTCATTTTAAGCAGTGAAGGTTGGACAAGTAGTGAAACTCCAGTAATTGGAGAAAGTAGTCGGTCAGAAATTCAGAGCAATTGTGCTTGTGTAAAAGTTTATTGTACCTCCAACGACGATCATGATTTGGAAGATTTCGACTTAAGAGGAACTTGCACAGCAGTTACTAGGGATTACCTCAGTGAAAAGGGTCGGAAAGTGAGGAACGGTAAGATTGAAAAGAAATTGCGAATCAAATCAAACGAAAAAGAATCATACCATGAAATGAAAGAAAGGAAGTTTCAAGGACTGAAAACAGAAAAGACAAAGAATATTAATAAGAGAAAGAGTATAACTAAGGCTAAAGAAATCTGGAAAGTAAATGAGCTAAAATCATACCAAGTTATTAGGGAAAGAAAACACCAAGAACAGAAAAATAGACAGAATAACATGTTTTCAGTGAACAAGAATGTGAAAACTATTATGAATTACCGAAAACAGAGACAAATCCTCATAGCTTTCAGCACTTGGAAAATTATTCAACACAAGATGAGGGCAAATGCAAGTTCTACGGACGAAAAGAAAGTTCAGACAAAGCTTAACCTATACGAGAAAATGAATCTAGCAGAGAAGGAAATGAATTTGAAGCTCATAAAAATTAATATAAATAAATATATAAATATGATAAAGAAAAAGACAACAAACAACGCTCGTAAGGAATGTCACTGACACGTAACGGTAAATACTGTAGTAAGTTTTACTTAATCAACAAATTGGAAAAAAAAATCACTAAGGTAGAAGACAACGATTGTGCGATTATTTTTCTTAGATGGTGATTTTCTTTAACATTTTTTTAAGCAATAATTTTTGTCTGTGGAATTACTTGACTTGGTTTTATTCATTTCTTTTTAGACATTGACTATAAGTTGTGTATTTCTTGATTCAGAATTGGATTAAGGTTGGTTAAGTTTCCTCTGATACGACTATAATCCTTGTCGTTTAAATATTACTTTCAGTTTGAGATAGCAATATCTGTCATGAATTTTGACACTTTTGGCTTGATTTTGATATTCACTAATTTCCTCTCAGTTTTGTTATGTTCAGAATGAATTACTGGCCATGATTTTAATGAGCAGTACATGAGGACAGCTGATATTCAGGAGAACTATATATTATCGTAGTACAGTATTGTATACTGTATATATTTTTATTTTGTGATTTTGCTCGACTCGCAGGATGTATTGTTGACTGCTTTATGGATGAGTTTTCAAATATGATGTAATCTATTATGATAGCTACTGAATTTTTAAAGAAATACCTTATTCTGTATTGTCTGTCATAGTTTAATTGGCTATTGAAGACTGAGTTGATGTTCATGTATTCTTTAAATCGGACAAGATATATAACAAGAAATTGTCTAGTTAATGAATATTTATTTCATCATAGATTCGTATTCCCAATCTGAAATTCACTTTTTTTTACATAGTGCTTCTTTTTGTCTTTTTGTTTAATTCATGGATTTTATTACTTTTGACATACCTTTATTTTATGACAGAAGACGTGCAGCATGTAATTTTTGTTCTTTAAATATGATTGGTTATGGGAAGAACTTTATTTCCTTTTATTAAAAAGTAAATATGACGGGATATGTTTTGTTTTTTCAGCCCCTTAAATCAAAGACCTACTTACAGAATAAAAATTTGATTTTTATACAATGTGTTTGATACATAATTTAGTAAGAGGTGAGGTAGGAAGACCAAATAGACAGTATAGTATAGAGAAAACATGGAAAAAAGACCACTGAGAGACAGAAAGATGGACAGGCAGAGACAGTAAGAATCTTAACTAAAATTCGACCATATAAAGGGAGAGAATAACATAAAAGAGAGAGTTAGGTAAAGGACAGGGAGTAAGGTCAACAGATCGGAATAAGAAGGGAAGAATATTTATAGACTATACACACATCTTGAGGAAGTGAAAATGTCTTCCATGATTATGTTTATGTTTGTTTGAGAATATACGGTAGTGTGTGCGGGGAGGGGGGGGGGTAATCTTCCCACCATAGAAAGAACAGGAGGTACTTCAAAGACTCTTAATTAAAAATAAATAAAACTACAGTATTTATATTCAACTGTTTATTTACACCAATGCCAATGTCAACAATCCCTCGTGGTGATCATAATATCGGTTGCAACATAAATGGGTATCAGTTCTAATAGGCCATTCCTATCCATTCGGACTTGGATCCATTAGGACTGGGATCTATTAGTACTGGGACCTATTAGGGTTGGGACCTATTAGGACTGGAACCCATTGGACGGCACCATAGTATCACAGGATGAATCACAAGCACAATTATAAAAAATATGTAGCAGGTGCATTCTAGTAGGCGTCTTAGTTCTGTAAACAAACAAATAACAACAACAACAACAAAACTTCAAAACTATGAAAACTGGTATATTGAAAAAAATGTAATATACTTCCAGTTTCATCATTACCACACTTATATAAATATCACTTCATGGATATAGTGGAGTATGATATGATAATGGTTCCATGTTCAAATAATGCTTTTTTGTCCTTACACTACCATAGGAGCAGAGGCATGTTAGCCTCATCTAGGAGCACTGTGTATGAGTCTCAACTTTTTGGGTTCGCTGGATTCTTTCCAAACGAAAATAAACATCCAAGGGAAGAAACCACATGTTTTCTGAATCTCTCTATGGCTCACATGCTCCTTATAAGGGTGATATAAGCTGAGGGTTCCCATAATTTGTATTTAATTATTCTTGGCTAACCTTTTCAAGATTAATATTTCAATGGATCATCCATGTGTTTTTGTGTAAATATATAAAATTTTAGCCAGTCTTCACAGTATTCAAATATACAGTATAAAGTAACGCTTAAAATACCAACAAGAATATTGATAATATCAACAACTTTTACATTAAATATATATTTAATGAAGAAATAACTTTTATGATTTGGGAATGAATATAATAAACTAATACAAATTTAATCTTCAGGGAATCTATAACAATTCCCCACACGCACACGAGTAGGCTGAGAAGTGATTCCCGTCACAGTACCGAGCAACAGACAACAACATCCCATCCTGTAGACGTCCTGGACCCAACTAAAAGACGGCGACGAGGTTGTTCTTGAAGTCGGTAACCACAATGTCGAGCGTCCGGGAGAGGCCTACCCCAGACACCCAGCCGAACTCCCCACGACTGTTTCCTCGCGTCCCCAGATACCTGAAAGAGGAGGTGTTGGCTACAGTGTGAGTGCATAATAGAGGTAGACGATTGAAAGAGAAAGTGGCGAACAGCAAGGGACATATCTCAGTTACAGTACGGGAGGAGGGCTCAGGTGAGGGGCACAGTAAGGATGAGGGATAATATACTGGCTGGGAGATATAGTCGGTGCAGCACAGCACAGTATGTAGGCGAATGTGGTTTATGTACTGGCCACTGCGGAGGGAATATTCAAGCTACAAGTTGAGAGCAGGAGAACAGGGATGCAGTGTATTGGTACAAGGGAGTAGGACGCTTCAAGGGGGCATACTGGTAACAGTAAAGTTTTCATACCTGGTTCTTATAGGTTATGCATACGGTAACATACCATGACACACTATGCTACGATGCCCTATGCATAAAAAATACCTATATTCTTTTTTTTTATGATTAACTCTGCTGGTGTGACAGCAATATATTTACTTCTCTTGTTATACACCATTCTGTTTATTTCTGAATTTGAATATATTATTCAATAATTACCATGTATATTACTTAATCAGACTTATTATATTGGTGTATACGATAGTATTAAAAACTTAGATATGATAATTTATTCACCCACAAAGAGGAGACCTACCTGACGAAGTTGCCGTTAGGCCGGAACACCTGGACGCGACCATTGCCGGAGTCGCCGACGAGGATAAAGCCCTCATGATCAACAACGATACACTCAGGAGACTCAAACTGACCCTTATGGCGGCCCCGGGACCCGAACATCAACGTCCTTTCCCCGGTCATCCCGTCAAACACCTACAAGAGGACACTTGTTACTACATAATAAGTGATAAACTCTCAAAAACTGCAGGAGAGTCTAGCTGTTACCTCTGCAAAAAAATACGTAAGTTATTTCCTGATTATAAGTATACTCTTTTACACATGCAGGAGGACTTCTGTTACTCGTTAATTATAGATAACACGCTACATTCAATCACCTTGTGGCACCCCTACACCTACTACTCTTGAATTATAAACGCATTGGGGATTCTTAACACACACAGGTAGACACGCTCTTACCTGTGACCGTAGCTACAGACAGTGGTCCCCCCATTCAAACACTAGAATTTGTGAAAAGATTGGACAAAAGTATGAGGAAATAGTTAAAGTAGTCTAGTGGGTGTATTGATTTTATTTTTAACCGTTAACTTATCAAAGTTGGGAGAAGATATGGATTGAAAGGGTGATTTTGAAAAAAAAAAGGCATATGATAAACCTGCTATTGTGTTTGTTTATATTTGCACATTGTACTGTTTTGGAAACCTGTGTTTGTGTATATATAAAAAAAACGTTTGTAATTAATTTCTGTGAAGAAACAATGGAGTGTGTTTGGGAGTTGTACTTTTTAACACATTAATTTTTATACGTGTTTAAGTTCAAGGTTCGAAGTTGGCATGGCACTAATCTTAAGACCTGTAGATACACTATAAACGTCTTATTTATACGCGTACATACCCAGGTTCCATCCAAAATACAGTATCATATCAACTATGTACCCCTGTTTTGAACCCTTGTCATGATTGAACGTGATGACAATCGTACAATACATAGGAACTTTGGTGAACCGTAGATCCTTTACTTGATAATAGCTGATCCAACCTAGCCTCGATGAACCTACCTTGATCCTATGATTGCCAGCGTCAGCCACGTAGACCCTGGAGCCGTCTAGGCTGGCGGCGACGTCCGTGGGCTCATTAAACTCTGTCTTTGTATAGCGGCGACCATCCTGTAGTGTCTCCGATGACACCACACCAACCTCCCTCAAGAATACCCCGTCCCCGTCCAGTATCTGTGATAGAGGGATGGTGAGAGAGAGAGAATAAGAGAAATGAGAAAGAGCTAGTGATGACTGAGTACTGGCGAGACAAATTCCATGACTGGTGAGGAAAGACCAACACCGACGTGGCTACCAGTAAAGAGATAATATGGAACTGGTAGTGATAATCTTACAGGGAAATTGATAGCACGCACACACACACCTGTACACGGTGATTGCAGGTGTCGGCCACGTATATGTTGCCGTGGCGGTCCGTAGCGATGCCCTCAGGCGCGGAGAAATGGCCGAAGCCCTTCCCCTTACGACCCAGCTGGCGGATGAAGTTACCGTCTGTGTCGAAGACGTGGATACAGTGCTTCCATTTGTCTGTTGGCGTGTAAGGTGGGGTCAGAAGTGTGGTGGATGAAGAAGAATCAGTAGAGAGGTAAATATACGTGGGGAAATGAGATACAGGTCAACTCACCAAGGAAGTCTGAAGTTGTAGACCAAAAATATGTTATGCATGAAAGCATTGTAAAAATTTACGGTAATGTATCAAATTGTTATTATTACTTCGTGGTATAACAACAAATAAATAAAATGTGCCAAAGGAAGCTTCAACGCTGACTTGATAATGTGTGGTTGATAAACAGAGGGTAGCGTGTTCATTTATATTAAAATATATTTGATATAAATAATGGTTTTAATAATATGCTTCTCTTATACTTATATTATTAAAATTTATATATTGTGCACTTGATACAGAGGCAGACAGATTCATGTTAACTCTTAAGTTTATCGTAAAACAATGGTATAAACTAAGACGAAGCAAACCAAAACAATAAGAAGACCGAAGAGAAGACAAGAGGACAATTGTGTGGGGGGGGGGGGCGTACCTGTAATAAAGACTTCCCTGGAGATGTGGCTGAAGGCGAGGCCGATGGGGCAAAGGAACTGACCGTCTGAGTGACCCCTGGATCCGAACGACGACAACTGCCGTCCACTACTGTCGAACACGAACACCCTGCAGAGTACACCAGGTCATCTGCTACATTCAAAATAAAGTTATAAATTTTATCTGAAACAGCTACTCTGGTGTTTGGTGGTCTCAAGTGCTTGGTTCTAAATACCTCGTGACTGGTTTGACTCTCCAATAATAAAACAATAACGTCTTCAAAATCATGCAGAGCTGTGAGGAAAACATTCTTAGAGAAGTGGATCAGTGTTGAGGTTTAACTGGTAGTTTTTTTGTGAATATGACGCTGACCAAAAACTATAGCTTCCAACGGACAGCTACGCCAAATTAAGAGTAATTCAAACAGTTTGTTATTTTGGCTGAAAGTCTGATTGAACTGTAACCAATAATTAAGGTAACCAAAGATGTATTAGCGTCTGTCTATGGGAGTTTGTATGCACTTCTCCAGACACCAACAAAATTGACGTATCGAAAAAATTCAGCTCATTATTGATTGACATTCCTGGCAACCATCACAATTCACATTAGTTGAGTGATGGAAAGGGTAAGATAACAAACAAAAATATTCCCACTACACTACTCACACACACTGAAGCCTGATAGTGTTGTAAGATCAACAAACAATTCCCAAAAGAGACAGACAGAGAGAACTATAGATAAACTAAGAAAGGAAAATAGAGGTAAAGAAACTGGAGAGATTAATATAAAAAATCAAGGGAATAATAACAAAAGAGAGAAACAGAGGGGGGGGGGATAAGGATAGAATAAATGAAAAAGAGAAAGAAGAATAATATAAAAATGCAGATAGTACGGTATAGAAGGAGAAGAGCCAGAGAAGGACGCCGCATGATGCTTCTCAGGACAGACAGGTGGTGGCGGCGATAGTAACTATTTGTGTTTACCTGCAGGTGTCGCTGCCGGTGACGTAGATCTCGGAGGTCCAAGGGTTGACCGCCACACCTGCAGGCCGCTCTCCTAGGTGCTGCCCCCACTTGAGGCGAGCCAGGGAGCCCTTACTCCTGAGGGAAGGACACCCGACCCATACACAAGTTAGTCTCTGGTTTTAATTTGTCAGACACCAGTTACTTTGCAATGATATTATTGTTTATACATTTAGAGGTAATGCCTGTAGTAAAACTATCTGTAGATGAGTTACTTGTTTTTTTTTTTACTGGGATTAGCCCACCCGGGCACAGGTCACTGACCCACATCGGGGCCTGGGGGGCGAAATTTTAATAATAATAATAATAATAATTCATAGTAAATATATTTTATAATAAATAATACAAATTTGAAAATAAAATAATAATGCTAATAATAATAATAACAACAGCACTGTAATAATAATAATAATAATAATAATAATAATAATAATAATAATAATAATAATAATAATAAAGAACCACAAAGAAATACAAAATGAAAAACAAGATCAAGAGTTAGAAACAATATATGTATGTTGTGTTGTCAATAGTAAGAGAAACAATTGAGACCCTGCAATTGTGTGTAAATGTGGCAGAAAGTCAGATCAGCAACCTGGGATTTGGTCAAAATTTTCGTGATGCCATATGGCAGCAGGGTCTACCATTAGACAATACATTATGCTTCCAATATCTTCCCAGGCGGTAGTACCTCCCTGTTTGGTAGCTGCCTACCTGGAGAGGAACTACATGTAGAGGAGCTACCTAGAAATAAACTACCTGTAGAGGAGATAGCTGTAAGGAGGTACCTGGATACGATTTACCTGTAGTTTTCTTGAGAGGAACTACCTATAGTATAGATACCTGTAGAGGAACAACCAATAACCTACCTGTAAAGGAGGCTGTGGTCCTGGGGCTGGAGGTGTCTCTCGTCTTCGTCTTCGTCCTTGGCCTCGAGTTGGTCGTCCAAGGCGGTAGAGGACGGGGTACTGAGGGTAAGAGTAACCTGGTCGAGAGTCACCCGGGGTCCCTTGGCCGTTGACGTCGCCTTCAGGAGTCGTAGTAAGGTAGCGTGGAGACGACCAGCCTCCTCCAACTGTTGGCACACAGATGAGGAGGGACATTATTGAAGAGAATATGGGAAGACATTCCTGGTTATACATGGGGTGAGAAACATGACTGGAGAAAGGTTATGGGATGAGAGACATCACTAAGGAGCAGTGGGGTGAGAAACATTCTTAGGGAGAGATTTGAGGTGAGATATTTAGGATGTGAGAAATTGCTGGGGAGAGATTATGGGGTTAGAGAGATAACTAGAGAGACTTGGGGTGAAAAACATTCATAGGAGACAGTACGAAGAGAAACGATTTACAGGTGAGAGCTAACAGAGAGATTGAGAGATCATTTGGAAGAGATTATGTCTTAGAGACAGCATATACACTTATACAGGGTATGAATAACATCACTCGAGAGAATTATTGCCTGAGAGACAAATAATATCTCATTCAAGGAGAGACATTACTTCAATTTATTTCTCTTGGTTGAGAGATATAAAGTTCAAAATTAATATACATGTTTACCTGTTTTCTCCTGCCTAGAGAAGTTGGAGACATGAAAATTATGCGTTCTCCTGCATCATGAGTTTGGAGACAGGGGATTCCGTGTTCACCTGGCTAGACTTGGAGCCCAGGGAGAACTCAGTATTCCCCTGGAGATCTGTGGTCTCCTTGGTGGTGATGGAGGACAGGTAATAATGACTCACCTTGGGTTCAGTGGTCTCCTGGGTGGTGATGGAGGACAGGTAATAATGACTCACCTTGGGTTCAGTGGTCTCCTGGGTGGTGATGGAGGACAGGTAATAATGACTCACCTTGGTTCTGTGGTCTCCTGGGTGGTGATGGAGGACTCAGGGTTCTGTGGTCTCCTGGGTGATGGAGGACAGCTCACCTTGTTCATGGAGTGGTAAGTAATGACTCACCTTGGGTTCAGTGGTCTCCTGGGTGGTGATGGAGGACAGGTAATAATGACTCACCTTGGGTTCAGTGGTCTCCTGGGTGGTGATGGAGGACAGGTAATAATGACTCACCTTGGGTTCAGTGGTCTCCTGGGTGGTGATGGAGGACAGGTAATAATGACTCACCTTGGGTTCTGTGGTCTCCTGGGTGGTGATGGAGGACAGGTAATAATGACTCACCTTGGGTTCTGTGGTCTCCTGGGTGGTGATGGAGGACAGGTAATAATGACTCACCTTGGGTTCTGTGGTCTCCTGGGTGGTGATGGAGGACAGGTAATAATGATTCACCTTGAGTTCTGTGGTCTCCTGGGTGGTGATGGAGGACAGGTAATAATGACTCACCTTGAGTTCTGTGGTCTCCTGGGTGGTGATGGAGGACAGGTAACAATGACTCACCTTGGGTTCTGTGGTCTCCTGGGTGGTGATGGAGGAGGCCAATACTTTTTCTATGTCCTGGGTGAGCGTGTGGGATCTCTGTTGACTCTCCTGTCTCAGTTCATGTACCTGTTGAGTTACACGAGTTTTAACAGGTCTCAAAAGTTTCGCCAATGGAGTAACTCTCAAAATCTCATATGTGGAACAGGTCTCAAAAGTTTCGCCAATGGAACAACTCTAAAAAGATCATATGTGGAACAGGTCTCCAAAGTTTCACTAATATAGCAACTCTAAAAAGCTCATTAGTGAAACAGGTCTCAAAAGTTTCGCCAATGGAGTAACTCTCAAAATCTCATATGTGGAACAGGTCTCAAAAGTTTCGCCAATGGAACAACTCTAAAAAGATCATATGTGGAACAGGTCTCCAAAGTTTCACTAATATAGCAACTCTAAAAAGCTCATTAGTGAAACAGGTCTCAAAAGTTTCGCCAATGGAGCAACTCTCTAAGACTCACAGTTACAACTTGTCTCATCAGCTCAGAGCTCACTAAATATCACGAATGGAAAAGGTTCTCTAAAAGTTTACTAAGATAACAACCAAAAGCTGTGTATGTGTGTGTATGTGCGTCACCTTACATCAACAGACCAGTGCACTAATTGGCGATCTTGTTATAAATCAATTACGGGAGACAATTATGAGGTCAACAAGTGTGTGTGTGTGTGTGTGCGTGCGTAAATTAACAGGTGTATGTGTAGGATATAGCAAACAGGTGTGTGCGTGTGGGGGAAGGAATTAACAGGTGTGTAATAGGAAAGAACCTCACCTGTTCTGTAATAGGAAAGAACCTCACCTGTTCTGTAATTTTCTTTCCTTTTTCCTGTAGGTGAGCGACTTGTTCCTCCACCGCCTCCACAATCGTTTCCTCCAACTTGCTGAACCGCGTCTGTGTGTGTGTCAGGAGGGGAGGTCAGTGGCTGTGGTAGTGGTGAGAGGTGCTGGGAGGTCGAGTCAATGGTTCTAGTGGTGTTATAGGTCAAGTCAGTGGTTCTAGTGATGCTATAGGTTGAGTCAATGGTTCTAGTGGTGATAAGAGGTTGAGTCAATGGTTCTAGTGGTGATAAGAGGTCGAGTCAGTGGTTCTAGTGATGCTATAGGTCGAGTCAATGGTTCTAGTGATAAGAGGTTGATTCAGTGGATCTAGTGGTGCTATAGGTCGAGTCAGTGGTTCTAGTGATATAGGTCGATTCAGTGATTCTAGTGGTGCTAAGAGGTCGAGTCAATGGTTCTAGTGATGCTATAGGTCGAGTCAGTGGTTCTAGTGATATAGGTCGATTCAGTGATTCTAGTGGTGCTAAGAGGTCGAGTCAATGGTTCTAGTGATGCTATATGATGAGGTCGATAGTGATAAGAGGTCGAGTGATATGGTTCTAGTGATTCGATGTGGAGTGGTGCTAGAGGTCGAGTCAGTGGTTCTAGTGATAGGTCGAGTCAGTGGTTCTAGTCAGTGGATTCTAGTGATTCGCCTAAGAGGTCGAGTCAGTGGTTCTAGTGGCTATAGGTCGAGGTGTGATATCAGTGGATCTAGTGGTGCTATAGGTCGAGTCAGTGGTGTGATCTTCATGGTGGTGCTAAGAGGTCGAGTCAATGGTTCTAGTGGTGCTATAGGTCGAGTCAGTGGTTCTAGTGATGCTATAGGTCGAGTCAATGGTTCTAGTGATAAGAGGTTGATTCAGTGGATCTAGTGGTGCTATAGGTCGAGTCAGTGGTTCTAGTGATATAGGTCGATTCAGTGATTCTAGTGGTGCTAAGAGGTCGAGTCAATGGTTCTAGTGGTGCTATAGGTCGAGTCAGTGGTTCTAGTGAGGATTCTGAGTGGTGCTAAGGGTCGAGTCAATGGTTCTAGTGGTGATAAGAGGTCGAGTCAGTGGTTCTAGTGATGCTATAGGTCGAGTCAATGGTTCTAGTGATAAGAGGTTGATTCAGTGGATCTAGTGGTGCTATAGGTCGAGTCAGTGGTTCTAGTGATATAGGTCGATTCAGTGATTCTAGTGGTGCTAAGAGGTCGAGTCAATGGTTCTAGTGGTGCTAAGAGGTCGAGTCAGTGGTTCTAGGGATATAGGTCGAGTCAGTGATTCTAGTGGTGCTAAGAGGTCGAGTCAGTGGTTCTAGTAGTGTCTATAAGTCGATTCAGTGGATCTAGTGGTGTTATAGGTCAAGTCAGTGGCTCTAGTGATGCTATAGGTTGAGTCAGTGGTTCTAGTGATATAGGTCGAGTCAGTGATTCTAGTGGTGCTAAGAGGTCGAGTCAGTGATTCTAATAGTGTATATAAGTCGATTCAATGGTTCTAGTGGTGCTTAGAGGTCGAGTCAGTGGTTCTAATGCTGCTAAGAGGTCGAGTCAGTGGTTCTAGTGGCGCTAAGAGGTTGAGTCAGTGGTTCTAGTGATGCTAGGATATTAGGTTAGTGGTTCTGGTGGTGTAAGGATATAAGGTTAGTGGTTCTGGTGGTGCTAGGTCAGGGTAATGGTTCTGGTGGTGCACGGATATTAGGTTAGTGGTTCTGGCTCTCAGGTTTTAGAACACGTGTTATACAACTTTCAGGAGCTAAGTGGAAAAAAAATCCTGTGGCTGAAGGAAGAGGAGGGATAGTTAGTAAGAGGAGGAGGAATGAGAGATAAGAGGAGACGGTAGGAGGGGCAGGAGGAGGAAGAAGAGTAGTTAGGAATAAAGAAAAGTTAAGAGAAAGGAAGGGTGAGGAAGAAGGGGTAGGAGAAGGGAAGGATGAAGGAGAGGAAGAGTAGAGGGTAAGAATAAGGGAAGATGGGAAGAGATGGTAGAAGGACAAAAAAAAGAGATAGGAGAGGATAAAGTGGGTGTCTTACCTCGTCCTCTTCAGCCCTGCAGGAGAGTGTGTCTCGGGCGCTGGCCAGACGGTCCCTCAGCTCCGTCACGTCAGCCTTAACTTGTTCTAGGTGTCCTGCGCTACACGCCACGCACCACGCCTGCTTACAGTGCCCACACGCCTTTACGTCCAGCGAGGTCTCGCAGGAGGCACAGACGAGCGTCCCGGAGCTTTTCTTTTGTCGCTCCCTCAGTAGCTTGGCGCCCTTAGCCAGCATGGTGTTGGTAGGCAGGCCCATCACTCCCTCGCTGGGTACCTGAGCCGCCCCGCGACAAGATGGGCACGTGAACATCGTCCTGGAAGACCACACAGGAGTAAGCATAATGAGGAGTGACCATATAAGGGACGTCTCCTAGGAGCAAGTGTACTAAGTAGGAATAAATTTCCTAGGAGGATGTACAGTATAAGAGGATGAGGGAGGGTTAAGTTTCCTCGTAAGAAGCATAATACAAGTTAAGCATTGTAGGGATGAGCATCAAAGTACAGGTATGTGTTCCTGGGAGTGTGTGTGTACCAAGGTATACGGATACATACCCGTACAGTATATAGGCTTCTGTTATTCTTGTCAATTGACGCTCACTTATGGTATTTTTACCTGCAGGAGTTGACGTAGTTCTGGAGACAGAGGAGACAGAAGGTATGACCGCAGGGGAGGGAGCGTGGGCGATGCAGCAAGTCCAGACAGATTGCACATGTCAGTTCGTCCTCGTCCAACCGTATCGTCGTCCCTGGCGACGCGGACGGCGACGAGGTCTCCGATGATGTGTTATACCCTTCAGAAGGCCTGTTGGAGCGGCGTGGCGAAGAGGAGGAACGCTTGTGAATAGTTCCCGAGGGTGTCAGACAAGCTGTAGACACACCCGCGGATGTCCTCGAGGTGGGAGAAGCGCCACGAATCCTTCTCCCTTCGCCAGAACCATTAGGAAGAAGAGAGAGGCTTATCCGATGTGTTGAGTTACTCCTGCTGGTGTTAGTGGTAGCGGCGGCCGAGCTTTTACTCCTGGAGATGGTGGTAGGGAGGGGTGGGAGCTCTGAGTCGACGGTGGTGTAACTGGTGATGACCACGTCTTGATTACGGTTCCTCTGCAGGCTGCTGGCTGACGACGCAGACCGTTTAGGGAGGTGTGGGCGCGACCCTCCCCCATTTCGTCGTTGACCCTCCTTGGACCTCCTCGTCCCCGGCATCTTCACCTGCCAACAAAACAGTATTACATTACAACTGGAAAAGTAAGAGACTAAAGCTGCATTACACACGCGCACACACACACACACACACACACACACACACACACACACGCACTTTTTTCATGCAAGTCTCTCTTGCTATGGCGCAGGGTGGCCTAATGTTTAGAGCAGCATTCAACAACTAATGGCTTACTGTGCCCCTTAAATAGGATGCTCGTTCAACCTTAGTTCCATCATCGTCATGTGTATTCGATAATGTACTCATAAGGGCTAGAGTGAGTGAGAGTACTGCTTATACATATTTTACGAGGACATTGGATGTTTCAGAGAAACACAATCACCACTGATAAAAAAACAAAAACAATTAAACATTCAAAGATATGGTCATTTATGGTAGAACACAACCTAATCCAACCAAACCTAACCTAACGGAAGACTAGCATCGTACATAAAGGAGTTAACACGCCATGTAACAATGTAACAGAATTAAATGACATTTGTTCAATTAAGTAATTTTACAGTCGTTAATTGTTTCGTGTTATGATCTAAAACACTTGACAGCATTTTAGTATATATTCCCTCCTCAGGTTTATAACCAAATGTACAGCCTTTTACATTGTAAATTTATATACTGTACATGATGAAACCCACCGAGGTTACTTTTTTCTTCAGTAGTAGATGAGCATTCCTGTTTGTCTAGTTTGTGGCTCACAGTTCTACAATATCGTCGTAGGTTATTTGTAGAACTTCGTTTTTTTTTTTTTTTTAATTTGATACGTATGCCAATATTTGTTTTGTATATATCATGGGAGAATATTCACTATTATTCTCTGTGTGAATTTTTTTTGTAGGTACTATAACTGTAAACTATAGTAATTTTCTGTAGACGTATACGACAAGGTAAAGAGTGAGTGTAATATCCACCTCATTTTGGCCACCATACTGTATATCGGAGCTTAAATAAAAAAAAGTTAGGTGCGTTTTCGCGTAGTTTCCAGTTAAGAAGAAAATCTAATACAGTATTCAAACATTTTCAGAAGGGATCTACTGCTGGAGGATCTTCGCGTGTGGCCCAAATATCACTGTACACAAATGGCATGAAGTCACACCCCAAAAAGTTGATGTTTTGTGGTGAGTACGATTTTAAAAACTATCTTTCTACATCAGTAAAGTACATGGGTGTGGGACAGGTAAACAAAGTTTCAGAAAGAAAATATTACAAATCTGTGCTACAGCCACGACCACAACCAGGGTTCCTTGACTCCAGTATGTTGCTGCCAGCCTCGTAACTCGGGCCTCTTGTCCGGGATTCTACAGTATTTAAGGGTTCGTATTGAACGTATTGTTGAACATTTTTACTCATTCATGTCTTCGTTTCTTGCCTTTTTTTACGATAATGAACTGGTGATGCACTTCACTCACGATGTCGGTGGTGGTTAGTGGTTAAAGGGGTGTTTATGCTCTCAGAGTTTCGTCAGGAAAAATCTGGTATTTGTCGAAGAACTCTGGGATTTGACCAAAGCCTCGTGCAGTTTATTCTCCGGGTTGGCAACACGTCTGCTGTTGCACATTGGCTCTGGCCAAACTGTTTGTCTGTATCCCTTG